>NW_007581403.1:0-53608 GCF_000690725.1 Stegastes partitus | reverse complement strand
GTTTGAATAGTCGATAAATTAATCGCTAGATAAATCGACTAATCAGAAAAAATATGTAATCGTTAATCATTAATATATTGTTAGACTAATCAATTTAAAAAATTGTTAGGTGCAGCCCTAATTTCAACTTGTCAATGTCATTGTTCTTGAGGTGTGCTGAACACAGTGGGCGGATACACCACAGGATCTCTAGACATTGTAGAACCTCCTACTCTGTTTGGGTCTGTCAGTGGAAAGTATGTACATACTAAAGCACTTCTAAAATCTGGGAGTCAATTACAACTCTTTCAATGATGAACTGATGTTGTGGATGACCAACAATCTCCTCATGTGGTCTCTCCTCAGGGCAAACATTTGTTTTAAGCACTATTTGTGTTCCTAGCACATGCACAGTTGGTGCACTTGCAGTGTGGATCGTCCACACTATCACAAATTTAGGCCAGTTCATGTTTTCTGCATCTATGCACCCTTAAAGGTCTGCAAGAGTATGTGTGGTGTAAATTTCATGTCAAATCTGCAAGGATCCACATGGCCCCCCTACAAATGTCTACGTGCAGCCCAAAAAGTGCACATAGTGTATTTCTTCAGGATCCACGCAACGATTGCTACAGGATGTTTTGTAGTAAGAGGAGCCAGACCCTGCACGGCTGTCGCTGGTCCCAGACCCCCCTCCTTTTACAACCAGGCTATGCAGCTGCCATCTGCAGGGGATCCAAGCAAGGCTCTTCTGATGCACTAGCTGCTGCTGTTGCTGCTGCTACTTGGGCTGCTCTCAGTTAATGCGCACAGATCTACTGAAAGTAGATGCTGAAAGTGAAGCTAAGGGAGAGGGAAGAAGCATACAGGAAAACACTGGACAATACACTCCAGCAAAACAATGTAAGGAATATGTTGTCAGGAATATAGAAAATCACAGGATTCAAAGTGAAGTGAAATCAGGCTGAGGGAAACCTGAACAGAGCCGATGAGCTAAATGTGTTTCAACAGATTCAATGCAGGACCCCGAGCTTTGTCCTCCTCCAACCACACATACCCCCCATACACTTCCTGCTCTGACAGCTGCTCCCAGTTCCCGCCTCCTCAGTGAAAAAACATGAACAGCTTTCGTTGTTCCTCTCCACACCCTGTGACCCCTCTTGGAGATCTGATGGGACATCAACACAGTCCTATTAAGTCCTTCCCCAACATCACAGAAACTCTGAGCTCCCTCCTACCTCCCCCACCTGCATGTCTGTCTCCAGCTGGAGAGACTGTGCCAGAAGAAAGCTGCAGGTCCAGATGGTATCAGGCTCTTGAAGGCCTGTGCAGACCAGCTATGTGGGACTCTACAGTACTTGTATAATGATAGAGCCAGGAGTATGTTCCAATGCTGTAGAACACATCAGGCATTATTCCAGTACCAAAGAAATCTTCTCCATCTGCCCTCAGTGATTATGGGCAGGTGTCTTAACATCTTACATCATTAAAGTCCTGGTGAGGCCATGGTAAAAAAAAAAAAAAAAAAAACTGCTTTGAAGCCCCTGGGGTTGGTTGGACACAACACTTCACTTCCCCTGCATGACCTACTAAGACGACAGCTTTGTGTTTTCAGGTGGAGGCTTCTTTAACTCTGCTGTAGTAAAGGCCGCTGTGGAAAGTCATTCCTGCCCACTGCAGTCATGCTGCACAATAACTCCCCTCTGTGCAAAGTGAGGAGACATACCTCCTGAGGGACTCGTCAAAGGAAATTCTTCTAAGCAACTTTTCAACACTCAACTTTAATTGCACTGTCAGAATTCTGTCTTATGCTATTCTAAATCCTTTAAATTAAAAAACAATAATAATATAGAACATGCAAATGACCAAATTAATTTGGCAACTGGGTTCAGTTTTACCAGCCACACCCTCGTATGATCACTGCCAGGCTTGTTGAACCTAAATACAACCTGTCTGGCGTTGTGAAGTAGCTAAAGGGTCTCAAAAAGCAGCACACGATGCCACTTTCTAGAGAGATTCAAGAACAGATGCAAAACAAAGTCGTTGACATTTATCAGTCTGGAAACTTACAAAACCATAGCTAAGACTCTGGGACTCCAGTGAACCACAGTGAGAGTCATGATCCACAAATGGAGAAACATGGAACAGTGGTGAGCCTTCCTAAGAGTGGCAAGCTGACCAAAAGTTCTCCAAGAGCGCGTCAACATCAAATCCTCCTGGAGGAAATCTGCTCATCAGTTCATGACCTAAAGCTCAAACTCCAAACTGCTCTGCAGCAGGACAGTGACCCAAATCACACGAGCAAGTCCACCTCTGAATGGCTCTAATGGACCAACATTAAGGTTTTGGAGTGGCCAGTCAAAGTTTGGATTTGAATTCAATTGAGATGTTTGTGGCAAGACCTTAAAAGGGCAGTTTTTGATCATAAACCATCTAATGTGGCCAAATTCAAACTATCCTTCAGAGAAAACTGGACCAGAATTCCTCCATGGTGATGTAAAAGACTGATCACAAGAACAACTGCAGTTGTTGCTGCCAGGGGTGGACCAACCAGCTATTAGGGTTATGGGGCAATTATTTTTTCACAGGGGTGATGTAGGTTTTCAATAGATCGTCAATAAATCATCATTTAAACTGCATTTTGTGTTTTGTTCTCTCTGTCTAATATTAAATAAATAGCAGTAAGTGTTTGATCACCTGGAATAATTAAATGTGAGAAATATGCAAAATTAGAAGACATCAGGAAGGAAGCAAATACTTTTTCACAGCGCTGTGTGTGCTGGTGAGCCTACGCGTTGTGAAAAACTCATGTATATTCTGCAATGTAGTTCTTCAGCTTTGATGCATTGTGTGTGTGTGTCAGCATGTGAGAGGAAACATGTGCGACCCTCCCTATTTATGTCCTTTTATCCGTATTAATGTGTGCTTAACCCACTTCTGTGGTTGAAAATGCCTGTCTAGTCATCAATCAGACCTCCACCCAAGCAACATGAGGTCTCTTCCAAGCAAGTTGCTGCAACAACAGGGCGATAACAGAAGAGAACAGCTGATCATCATCTGGTTTCAGTGGCATAGCAAAGTCTTTCCAGTGTCCCAGCTCCATTCCAGCCAATTGCTTTCATGTACTGGGCCTGAATTTGGGTTGATTTTTGTACTTTTATAGCATCCTGACAGATTCTGTTACCTCTGAAACTGAATTTGCTCTCCAGAGATTGTCCATGTCATTGTAAATCGAGTTTTATCAGCGTCATGTTTAAGTGGGACGTGTTTCTGTCTGCTGTATGTGTGTCTTTTCAATAATGTATATAGCTGTAGGAAGCATTTGATGTTTATTTGCTTAAGTCTGTGCATGCATGCATGTATTGTTGATCCTCAATCTCTCCACAAATCCTCAGGCAGTCAGTCAAATTTTTAATGTCCATCTTCCTTCTGAGGACACTCACTGTTCTTTAGCACAGCATGCTCATGGACATTATTCAGTTGTTTCAGGTTACAGCTCAACGCGCGCAACTGAGTAAAAACGCTGTGCTGCCATCCTGAGGTCTCAGCAGGTCTTTCAGGACATCTTTGCTGTCAGTCATGGTGCATGGTCTGGACACTCGGATCATTGGCAGGATGAGGGTTGGACATAGAAGACATTTCTGTTGGTGCTGCCACTGGTCTTGGTCTGGTCTGTTATTTAATGGTGACACTGGTTCAGGCTGCTTTATCACTTGGCCAGGCTCTACCACCTCAGCTTGGTCTCCTGACATCCTTGTCATCGCTCTGTCTAGTCCGTTGTTGTCCAGGTCTGTCACTGTGTTGTGTAGCTGCTGCTGCTGTGGGAATGTGTCACGATGAGCATATGCAAAATTGAGACATTGAGATGTTTTAGCTTTTTCTTGTCCTGCACGTTTTCTCTTCATGTTCGATCTCTCAAACCAACATCAACGTGCTTTCCAATTTGCCTGAAACTCTGTGCTTTTAGTTGTTTTTTTTCCCCAAAGACAATTTACACACACATTCTAAACACAGTTCTCCTCTTATAGCCCATCTACAGCTGCCGAGGTCTTCTCTAGACTTTTCTCTTTAATCTCCTTTAGTTTCTACATTAGCTGGTTATGGCTTTTCTTTCTTACTTCACACTCAGACACAGCTTAACACAGCCTTTCTGGAGCCACCCACAACTAACACAGCACTCACAAAAAACTGGTTTCTGCTCACCTTCAACTAGATGCCGCAGCGTTTGAGTCCACGATAGTTAAAGGTTTGGCTCCAAGTTCAGAAATCCCACAGACTGTATAAAAGATGGAGGTAGCTGCTGGGACGTCACCCGTTGCTTTCTGCACTGAGAAAATGAAGCCAATGTTTTGCTACTTCCTGGTTGACATTATTTGGAGCCAGTGACACAAAAATTGTCAGAGGGGGCGGAGCCATAGGAGCAGCGATTGGTCAGACGGATTGAGAGGCGGGCCCTCTCGCCCGCCCACATTTACCGCCTTCTGCTCGCTTCATCTGTATGGTCGCTGCCGACTGTCAATCAAGCCAGCCACGCCCCTTGCCCCGCAAAATGTTGATGATTCTTTAAAAATTCAGTATTGATTTATTTTCAGATTGGCCACCTGACCTCTGGACTTGACCATGAAAACTAATCCTGAGCTGTAGGAATGCGGTATTTCATGATCTGTGATCACTTCTTTTCCAGTTCATTTCTATGGGAGCCAGGGCTTTTAGGAGCCAGGACTAGCGGACGTAGTGATATTGCAGGTTTTTGACACTTCCGGGTTGGCTTCATTTTTCGGGGCCGGTTGCTACGTCCATCTTTTATACAGCCTATGAGAAATCCTGATGTTGCTTCTTTAGGCTCAATTCACCAGTTTTGTGGTGACATTTGAATTTGAAGATTTCCTGTCTGCCATCACGAGAGGGACAAAACAAGGGCCAATATAGATAACAGGATGAGCAAACATAAAGTGTCTTAGGAAGGTGTTGGTGCAAGAAAAGCTTAGGGTCCCTCTCTCAAACTGTATAGAACACTGTTCTTCCAAAACATATTCCCTCATTTGGTGGTTTGATGATGGCAACGGTGTACAAAATCTCCCACACATGTTCAGGTGGGTTGTGACTGTGAAGCCCATAGCATGTGATTCACCTCATTTTTATACTCATTAAATCATCTAGTGAGCCCGTGTACCCTACGGATGGGGTCACTGTCATCCTGGAAGACTTTCATATGGGATAAAGGCGATCAGTCAAAACCTCAAGCAAAATAAAAATAAAATACAACTCAAACACGTAGTTTCACAGTTTAAGATATTCAAATTGTACAAATGTGCAATAAATGATTATTCAAAAATTAATGGAAGAAATGTATATTTCAGTTGCCACATTGTTCGTATCAGTGAGTGTGGACTAAGTAACAGGAAGTAACGCTTAGTAGATGCAATGAAAGTTTATACAATTGAATCAACACCTTCTAAACTGTTCCAGTAAAAACTGAACATTGTAAAATAGTTAAACTGCTGTGGCTTAGATGGATGGATTTAATAAACTGTATCACATGACACTGTTTGCTCCTCTGTTTTAACTTTGCCTTATTACATTAACTTTTTCTAAGCAGCTTCCTTAAGTGTGTTCCTCCCACAGATGCAGTAGACACAATATGCTGTACGGAGAATTCTTCACTGAGCAAGTATTACTACGTGTCACTGAAAGAAGCATCTATGGTGTCTATGACTGATGGACAATCAACTTGTTTTTTATTTTGTTGAAAAATGGCAACTATAAGTCAGATATTGATCACTCAGCATGCTGGCTGTGGGCTGTACGATCACTTGTGTAAAAGGTAAAACAGGTCGTTACACCTCGTCACAGAAATTCAGTCACTCAGTTCACTCAAATTACAAAACCTGTATTTTTTCTCTCACACTATATAGTGAAAAGTATGTTGGCATCCCTAAACATGACATCTGAAATAGGATTGTGACACCATGGGTATGAATATGTTGTATGAATAAGAGCTTCAGGTCTTCTTGTTTAAGGCTTGTTACACATATTCAGACACAAAGTCAACAGCAAGGTTCAAAACAACAAATTATAAACTGCCATAAGAACATTTTACATTAGTATGTGAGACCTAACGAGACACTGATATACGCATGTTATACAGACAGAATGATATATTGATAGTTGAATGTGGTAAAGATACAAAAACAGGCTTGTTTATGGAGTTTTCAGGCAAAAACTATGTACTCATAGTTGTCTTTAAACAAAACAGAAGAACAAGTTTGGTATTCTATATTGTATTTGTCTTATTGTCAACACATTGCACGGAAAGATCAAAACCAACAATGTGTTGTCTTTAAACATTTTCTGACCTCTTCTGTTGGCAGCAGAAAGCTCAATGTTTACCTTGGATTACCGCTACCATGAACAAGCTATAATGCAGGTAAAACACTTTTTCATTATTGATGTATTTAATCGTTTCAGGACACCACAATAACGGAGAGAAACAAGATACACCAGCCACAACATTAAAACCACCTGCCTAATCTTGTGTCGGTCCCACCAAAACCGCCTTGACCTATTGCAGCGTGGACAGAGGACCTCTGGGGTTTTCCTGCTGTGTCTGGACGTTGGGGATCTTTTGTTTCTTCTCGGTTGAAGAGCTGGGCCTTCTGGAGATCTCTCAAAACTTGGAAGACTTCTTTAAGTGCTAAGAGCTGCATTAAGTCACCACACAGCACCAGAGGGGTGTTTTTGAGGACTAGCAGTAGTAAGTGTTCCAGTATTCAAGGGTTTTCAAGGTTGTGGTTGCTCGCACTGCACCCTGGTAGTTGACCAACATAAGTTGATAAGAGGAGTCTGTCAACCAATTTGCAATTGGACAAAAAAACTTGCGATGAATCAGTCAGACAGACATTATCCTTCACGTGGCTGGTTTCTGCGGTTAGTACATGTGATTACAAATGTTAGGCAGGAAAGGAAGGATAAAGGGCAACCCCAAGAAAGTCAGGGTTTCTGCAAGATAAGAAGCAGCCAGTTGTTCTTAACAGGGACCCGTGTGGGCCAGCGAGTGGCAGTAGAGTCCTAGAATTTCTGTGATAACTAACAAAGGATGAGGTGCTCAGGGACTATGCTTTGTTGGCACAAGTAGCATCATAATTAGGCTTAGAAATGAAATAGTCAGTCTTCTTGGTAGTTTTTCCAATACATACAGAATCACTCGCCTGCCACCTTTGCCAGCGATGCTGTGGCTTACTTCATGCATGCACTTGTAATATATTTTAAAGGCTCATTATTTGCTGCGGTTTTGTATTTTTCTCTACTGTAGCACAGTGTCAGAGCATTCTCTCTCAGCCTTGGAACTCAAATCATTTTCTTTTGCGCCCCAAAAAATATTAAGATATTTCATAATATTCAGATAAATAAATTATCATCATAAATATGTGAGGACTAGTCGGCTTATTCCTTGAACGAATTCTAATTGAATAAGAAAATCTTTGGTCACATACAACCCTACTGTTTGCTGGGCTACCCAGAGGGCAGGTCCCCTGTAGAGTCACTCTCATCAGAGGCCCTGGTTGGGCCAACATCCTGAATAACAACCAACGATGTGTCTGGTTGAACATCCTCCTCATCTGATTGCACTTCCGGCTCATCACTCTCCCCATTGGCCACTTCCTCGTCTTGCTGCCACACTGCATCCTGGTTGGATGACTGGATGTTTGTAGGAGAGGCGTGACTCAAAGATTCAGAGGAGCAGGACCTTAAGTCTGGACCTGTTAAAGAAAAAAACTTCTGTTGTACTGAGCAACTTCAGTTTCACTCTCAATGGACTTCAAATTGAATTCAGAAGTTTGACGTGTCATATCGGAGTCTTGTGTGGTGCATTTACACAGAAAGCAGATCAGCTGGAGGCTTTTTCATTTTTTGAATCGTGGAAGAGGGTGACACAAAGATTATATTGTGTTGTCATTGATTTTTACTCATTCTGAGAGCACATATAGCATTTTCCTCCCCTGATAATTTATGTGTCATTTGGAGAGAAGATTTGTATGTTAAACTGACTAATGACTGTATGTTTGTACACAGCATAGTGTCAAAGAGCCAAACTAACTTACATACTTAAGTTCCTCAATGTAATACAAAAACAAATAATAAATACATCATATAATAGATACAGCCTTGACAGCATACAATACATAACATTTCTGCTGGTATTGTATGTCTTGAATTTCCATTGGGTTACTAATGTGTTACCTGAGGTCAGTGATGATCCAGTACTGATGTCCTCACCAGTGGAGTTAAGGAAGTCATCCAGCGCCTCCTGGTCTAACATATTAGTTACCGACATCTCATCCAGAACACACAGGTCAGCTCTTGCTGGCTCTGCAAACGTGCACACAAACACATGGATGCACTTAATTAAGTTTTACATACAATTAACTCTTACTTTGAGTCAATGTGCAATTTTTAAAGAACTTAATCTCTGAAAGTACTTGATTTTATTTTTTTTAATTTATTTATTGAATTTCCCTTCTGGAATAAATAAAGTATTTTTCATTCATTTCATTTCATTTATCAGATGAAAATTTCCCATATACCATTTTGAATACCCATAGTTTACAATAAAGAAGATTTTGAACAGAAGGTCTCTGATCATTTAAGATGAAATAAGCCTGTTTAGTGCAGAAAACCAACGCTCCAATCACAGATGGTCAATCTTAGACAGTGAAGAGAACACATCCATATTTAACACTCAATTCATCATGAAATGTCACAACATTATCTCCGTTTTCGTAAAGATTCGTGGTTAATTTGGCCACTCCTGTTATCTTAATGTTACTTACAGGTTTTCAGGGAAACCTTGCAGTTGGCTTGAATGTTTAATGGAAAGAGACTTTTTAAGCTTTGATTTCTATATTTTTATTGCGCCCGTTAATTTTGTGAGCTTTGTGTAGACGTCCTGTCATTATGTTTTTAGATTTAGATTAGATTCACAACTGACCTGTCGGGGTCTATGCTGACCAGTAGGACCTGGGACATCTACAGTGAGTTTGGAAAATATTCAGTATCATGTACTATAGTTGTCTCCTTCCATCAGCACTCCCATCAAACAAGACTGACAGTCTAAGGGCACGAGGAAAAAGGTTCTCTTGTCTGATAAGAAAAAAGCTGAACTCTTTAGGCAGAACTCTGAGCACCATGTCTGTTAAACACCAGGCCGTGCTCTCCACCACCAGAACAACAAGTGGGGTGCCTCTCAGCAGCAGAGACATGGAGAAGCCACTGTGTCCTGGAATTACCAAGGTTTAAGGACACTGTATCGTGTTGACAGAAGTAAGAAGAAGATGCAGTGTTCCTGTTTTTTTTCTTCTTTCACTTGGGTTACTTGAATTTCAAACATTTTCAGACACAAACTCAACTGATCATTTTAATGACTACTTCTACGTGGGTACTTGTTTTTACCAAGTAACTCTACTTTTTATTTGAATCGTTTTTGGATATTCTACCACCTATGTTTTCAAAACATCAACATGAACACAACATTAGTGTGGAAATGCTTAGTGTGCTCCTGTTTTACTGGCTAGTAACTGACCTGTATGCTGCAGGTATCCAGTGGAGCGGTACTGCTCCATGTCTTGGATAAAGGCTTCTTCATACACTTTCTGTCGTTCTTTCAGTTTTTGCTGCATAGCCTGCTCCAACTCCGCCACCTTATGAGCATGCTCAGAATTCAGGTCGACTGTAAACAGAAAGACATGATTTTAGAATAGGTTCTGATCCCTGGTGTCACATTACATCATTTACAGCAGAATTCGAAGTGTGTGTGTGCTGCTGCCGTTTTATATGCTCAACAGGTTTACCATCATTGAGAAGATTAGAAGATCAGCCACAATTACACTCTATTATCACTCACTATTATCACCAGCTGGTCACAGGCACCAGACATTGGCTTAAAAATGCACAAATGCACTCACATGCTTCATCAAAAAGTAAATTTTATTGATATAAACTGAAGGGGATGTTTTTTCACCTGGGGAACACTCCCCCACCAATATGCTGGATTATTAAATTATTCTAATGTGCCCTCCCAGAGGCTATTTCTCCAAAGTGGCCAACTAAAGCACACTGGCCTCTGATTGGCTGAGAGGAAGGAGGCTATTACTTTTGACCATCCAACATGGGAAAAAGTTTTACTTCTAGATGACTTTTTTTTCCCTTTCCTTGGAAGTCTGTAGATTTCAAGCCACCACCACAATCCTCACAGACCGTCCTACACTGTGAGTCCTATTCAATTCAAATTTACAAGTGTAAAACTTCATTTCTACACCTCAATATATTCTATCTCTTGGACAGTGATTGCTATCATGATGGATTGTGACTAATTGTACAAAATGAACAACAGTAAAGTTATATCCACTTTTTAATTTAAATTTTTTGACTAGATCAGCATTAATTGGTATGCAGCATTGTGGGATGGAGTTGCACAATTCTATCATTAAAGGGCAAGATCAGGTAAAAAGCAGGACAGCTATTAATCAAATGAAGAGCAGGGCTTAGCGGGAAATTGACCATAACTCTTTGACCATTTGTCCAACCATCAATAATTTTATGTGTTCAGAAATAGGTTTACTGTGCAGTTTAAAGGTCCCAGTTATTCCAGCTACACGTCAATATACCCTACAAAAAGTCTGACAATATGATGGATTCTAGCTCATTTGCATCATGTGAAAAACAATTAACTGACAACCACTGACACCAGTGTGACTGACATTAAGAATCAACCAAAACATCTTAGCACTGAGCTTGGCTTGAGAGGAAACCGTCACTAATTTAAGCCGTGTCAGAGCAATCCCTTTCAGGGTCGAAAAAAACCTTTGGCAGCAGACTTGAAATAGTTTTTTATGGTATTTTATTTTACAAGTACTTTCTAAAGTCTGTGTTTATGTTTTTTTTCCTGTTAGGTTTACTGTAAAGTCTGGTGTCTGTGGAAAAAGATGCTCAGAACAAAACTTTGACCACATGGAGAAGAATTGTTATTAAAAAAAGAAAACTATGTATTTGTTTCTTTAGCAGCTGGCTGGTTTAGTCACATGGTTGGTGGTCATTTTGTTTGAATTACTTATCCATACTGAGAAGAATCATGGTGTTTTTTAAATTGATTTTCAGTGTTTCAGTGTAAACTAGCAAAATGGCTGTTTTTGACTGAATGCACCTCACTCATGTCTTGTCAGTGGTCCGGTAGGTTAACTGAGGTTGCATGTTGAAAGTGAGGCAGTTTTGTTGTCTTGCAGTAACTGAAGTATATAGAGTTGTTATTGTACCAGTACAGCAACAATGTAATATTTGTAGTATTTACTGTTATATTGGTGTAAATCAGTGCACAAAGTATCACAGTATTACACCATTCTACCATGAGTCCAATCAATGTCATTTCAATACATTTAGTTTGTCAGGGATACAATGATCTCAGATATCACAGTTTAGGTTGATCTGCTGTTTAAATATAACTTAATGGTTACCATTTTTGTGTTTTCTTTCCCGTCTTTGACTTGTGACGGTCTGTATACAGATGTCAATGTAAATACAGATCCTATACGTTAATAAATCTTTAAACCGTCCCACATGTGTGTTTATGTGTGTATTCACAGACACACATAAACAGCAGCTCACCTTCCAGCGACTCCATCTCCTTCCTGCAACAACACAAACAAGAGAAGCTCCCATTAAAACACAAACATCATCAGACAAGTCAGCATTTTGTCATTCTGTTTCTCTGACAGTTTGTGTTATGTTTTTGTGTCAAGCAAGGACAAAGAGGAAGTCAGAAAAAGTTCAGTGTTTAAAGATTCTTTCATTCTTTTCTTTAATCAAATTTAATCGGTGTAATTGAACTGCTTGCAGCTTTATCTACATTTCTTTTTTATGCTTTGAACATTTGAGTGTCTGTTCACAGTGATACAAGGCTTTATAGATTTCAGTTAAGCCCCAAAATAGGAGTTTGTCCCTTGTTTCTGGGTGAGGCAGAGAACTTTAAAAGTCCCCTCATATTACAGCTTAACTGTAGTCTGCTCATCACATTTCGCTTATTCTTCATGCTTAATTGTTGTATTATTATCTGTGATGCATTGCAAGGTGTCCATGGATGTTTTGAACGGCACCAACAAATAACATGTATTAGCAGCATTATTTCATACCTCTTCTGTTTCTTATACACTTCCAGTTGGTTGATATGATGCTGTTTGAGTGTCTGTTGCTCACACTGAGAACACAGAGTCTCCAGGTACACCAGCCTGCTCTCCATCTCCTCAAAATCACCTTCCAAATGAGCTGTAACCGAAACCAGTAAGTTTCATCGTTTTAGCAAAAAACACTGTAAAATACACAGTTACTCAACGCAGTGCTTTTATTTATTTTTCTGTCAATTTCCAAAAAAAATTGATTGAACAAACCCACTTGTTGGCATCAAGGTCAGCTGTTGGTGAGCGTTTTTGGTATTTCATTGTTATTTCGATATTTTACTCTGGCACAACATCATTATTGTTATTAACATATCTTCTGTCAGTCTTTGCTGGTGTTCTTTTTGTGCCTCAGCCGAGTGCAAACCATGCACCAAGGGCATCAGTCACTCAAGTCATTAATTCAGTTCATATATTCCATCCATCCATCCATCCATCCACTATCTATACACTGCTTAATCCTCATTAGGGTCGCGGGAGGGGCTGGAGTCTATCCCAGCCGACTTACGGCGAAGGGAGGAGACACCCTGGACAGGTCACCAGTCTATCACAGGGCAGTTCATATATTCATATTCTTTATTATTATTATTATTATTATTTTTATTGGATGGTACATCATCACAGCCACACACAACCAAGCAATGGGAATGAAATGATAATGGATAATTTATTGAAACAAGTGTCAAACTATTGACTTATTTTATTATCTTATATTTGTCAGAGTCACACCAGTTGTCCACAGTCATTATAAACAGTTCTGTGTGGGGATTGAACAAAACTGTGGTTGCTGAGAGTCATGTGACTGTTCAGCCAATGAACGTCTAAGAATCACTTATCTAAATCGCATCGCCAGATCGTCCCGTGACTGACATGGCATGGTGAGTTAGTCACGGGACAATACAAGTGTCAATGCACTGCTGTCCCTGTTCACGGGAGTTACAACGGCCTAATTTATGACTACTTTCCTAAAACGTTTTGAAAATGTCATACCTGAGGCTGGGGTTTGTCTGTGTAGAGTTTGCAGGTTCTCCAGTTTCCTCCCACAGTCCAAAAACACCCATCCATTATCTAGACACCGCTTAATCCTCACTAGGGTAATGGGGGGCTGGAGTCTATCCCAGCTGACTTAGGGTGAAGGCAGGGGACACCCTGGACAGGTCACCAGTCTATCACAGGGCTACACTTAGAGACAAACAACCAAGCACACTCACATTCACACCTATGGACAATTTAGAATCACCAATTAACCTCAACATGTTTTTGGACTGTGTGAGAGGAAGCCAGAGAACCGGGAGAGAAGAGAGTCCAGCTCCCCCACAACCCTACAGAGGATAAAGTGGCGGATGGATGGATGCATTTGTCTGACATTAAGCTTTAACACAAGCTAACCGCAATAAAGTCATGCTGACTAAGTTTACAGATTTATAGTTATCAATACAAAACCACAGCTGAAGGACTAACTCCTGACAGTTCAGTGACTTTATCAAACGTTACTTTGTTTGTGCTTGTTGTTATTGTATTACTTCAGCAGGAACAATAAAATGAGTTTATTTAACATGCTAACTTGGCAGTAACACTAAAAGAGACAGATGCCGTTAGCTCTTGATAGAAGAGGTCCATGTGATTACTAACATGGTGTATCAAGCTGAACAGGGTCATGATGCAAACTTTGTGTGAAACACTGATGGTATTTTGACACAGCATATGTGTGAGATCTGGACTTGAAAAATGAACACTAGTGTAACCCTTGTCTCATGTTTCGGTAAAAGTTACAGTTACAGGAGAGAGAAAAGATGGGACGAGGCGCAGACTCATTATAAATACTAGTCACTGTAGAAGGAGGTAATTATTTAACTGAATATTTGATACGATCATCTTAAGAAAGCTGTGTAGAAAACATTACATCAGTTTAAATGGCAGTGACTGTTTCAAGAGATGAATATCAACATAAAGTGTTGAGACCAGGAGCATGCGTAAATGTATGTTCAGTTTCAAAACACTCTGACACATTGTGACTCAAACAAGATCCCACAGTGATGCTATTGCTCCTCAGCTGCTGGGGAAAGAGTGGGCTGCTAGTGAGCTGTGTGGTAAAGGCTGGTTCATCACATCGTTCCTATAAAGCACTTATGTCAGCACTCTCAAAATATTTGATCTGTTTTTAGCAAACCTTTCTCCAATTCAAATCTCCAGCAGCAATTATGCACATAGAAACAGAATCACTTCAGACCTTTATCTGACGTCAGAAATGTTACATCAATTTTCTCAAACCATATATCCTCATATGAGAACTACTGCCTGATTTTCTGGCACCACCTTGATGATGTCGTTTACTGCCTTTATTGAAGGGAAATGAAAGACTGCTCACCTATGTTAGCAGTGATGGCGTCAAGTTCACTGGTGAAGGCCGGCAAGCTTTTCAGTTGTTCCAGTAGTTGCATCAGAGCCGATCGTCTTTTCTCCCAGTGCGCTGAGAGCATCACTATGTCTCCATCTGCTGCCTGAAAAACGCACAGAGGTGTGAAGATACGACGGCGCAGAGAGGAAAGCTGTTGTAAACGCTGACTCATGGCCAACTCATTTACTGTGACAGCTAATACTGATAATACAACCACTGAGCACATATACGGTCGATAAAACAGCTGCTATCACTGCTTTAAAATAATTAAAGCTGGCAGCCAGGTTGCTAAACATATATTTTTCAAATTATTTATATGATGTATTTTTCTAATAAGAAAGTTTTTCTCTTATTTTCCTAGCGCCTAATGATATTCCATGTACAAGATAAAACTTCAAAAGTAGCAAATCTGCAAAAGTTAGCAACTTTTTTTTGTTGAAGTTATCGTTTTGAAATAGTCATTCTGCTCTTAGTCTGCCACACTGTGTTCACTTTAGCCCCTTTCTTTCCCCTATTATTCTATTTTTACAGACTTAAGTTACATTTTCTAACCTGTTGTGATTTGGTGTTTTTCTTTTTGCTGCTGTAACTAAATAATTAATAATGTGGTATTCTCATAGACCAGGGGTGTCGAATCCTGGTCCTCGAGGGCCACAATTTTACATGTTTCCCTCTTCCAACATACCTGATTCAAATGATCAGCTCATCATCAAGCTCTGCAGAAGCCTGATAACGATCCTGATCATTTGAATCAGGTGTGTTGGAAGAAGGACACATCTAAAAACATGCAGGACTGTGGCCCTCGAGGACCAGGATTCGACACCCCTGTCATAGACTGTTTAAGAAATGGACGTAACAATCGGCCCTGAAAAATGAAGCCAACCCAAAGTGTCAAAAACCTGCAGTACCACTATGTCCGCTGGTTGCTGGCTCCAAAACGCCCTGGCTCCCGTAGACCCCAATTGTAAATGGAGTGATCACAGACCACGAAATACAAGCTTTCCTACAGCTCAGGTTTTTTTTTTGTTAGTTTTCATGATCAAACCCAGAGATCAGGTGGCCAATCTGTAAATAAATAATACAGAATTTTATATAAATCGTCAAAGTTTTGGTCATATTGGGGGCGTGGCTATTTGATTGACAGTCTGCTCTGGGATGATTGACAGGTGGTAGGGAAGAGGCAGAGGGCTCCAGAGGCTGGAGTCTCATTCACTGTAAACTCAGGGCTCCTCCTCGTTCATCTTATACAGTCTATGGGTATTCTATTAAAACTAGAATATTCTAAACCACTCTTATATCCCAAAGCTTTGGTCTATGCCAACTTTTACATTTAACCGTGTTGGACTCTCCCACTGCCACCGTTATTTATAAACTAGCAAAAGCAAGTCTAACTGCACTTTGACGCTGAAGAAAAACAGTTTTTATAATAAACTGAAGTTAAATAAATATGCGATAACTTAAACTATTGCTGTCGGCACATGAGGAGTGTCAACGTTCTCGATTATTCTGACTAATAGCTGCAGCCCAACTATACACTATTGCGGCCTATTTGTGAGCTCGTGTTGTTTGACGGTATTTATGTTATGTTATGTTCGTCTATACTGGCTTTGAAGACTTGGCAAAATGTGGTGATGTAACTTATTTTTAGATATGAGGAAACACAACACGCTCCTCCCACTACCAGTGTTCTCTCTTGGAGAATCAAATCTAGTTATGTACATGTGACATTCAATCATCCACTAACTCAGGTACGCCACCCACCATAAAAGACGGGTAAACTGTGGAATTTTAAAGGAACTTAACGATGTGACATTTTATCTCTAACAAGGCCAAACAGAAAAAAGCTTCATACCTCTGCAGCCTGAGCACAGTCTTTAGTTTTTTTGTGGAGCACAAACCATCTCTCTTCATACCTAGAGAAACAAATTCTATATGTATAAACACACACTTTATGTACATCAAAGGTGTTTGTAAGTCTGTGTGTGTGTTGGCGACAAAAAAAATCCCTATAACATAAATCAGATAGGAGTTAGTCTCCAGGAAGTGAAAGCAAGTTAATGTACTGTACACAAATTTGTGTGTGTGTGTGTGTGTGTGTGTGTGTGTGTGTGTGTGTGCAGAGACCTGTTAAGTATTTCCAGTCCGGTACTGAAATGAGGAAGGCTTTCTTCAAACCTGAACAACAAACAGAATCACACAGTGTCTCAGTGGTAATAATGTGATCATTTGTGGCAACACACGTTTTCCCACTTTGGAATTACTGCCCTCAAAAAAAATCACCTTTGTTTGCCATTGGGTGTTCTAACAAGACAATGACCCCAAACATACATCAAAAGTGATAAAGACATGGCTAAGTCTGGCTAGAGTTATGTGGACTGTGCTGAAGAAACAAGTCTGTGTCGGAAAGCCAACACATTCAGTTGAACTGCAACAATTTTATGGAGGAGTGGTCAAAAAATGATTAAAAAAAAAAAAAAAAAAGAGCAAATTTAACATGACATGAACTGTTCCCTATGACATGATACAGGCCATATGTTGATAGTAATAATTTACAGTCGCAGACATATCAGTTCTCTGCTCACCTGGGTCTCCTCTTCATTTTGCCATCTTTTGATTTGTCCCCAAGCGTCTTGAAGCTGGAGGGAGGCAAGAAAGAGAACGTGATATAAAGAGAACCAAAGAGTGACAGAGAGAGAAAAGTACATTTTCAATTTTAGCAAGGCATGAGTCACAAAAGTGCACTGGAACTAGAGACCAGACAAAAGCAGATCACAGCCCAAAGCTGTCCTGGTCCCTCGTTGTTAGAGGTGCCTTGCATTAGACTCACCATTATGAATGAATGAATGAATGAATGAATGAATGACTCACTCCCCAATTATTGTTACCTCCTTGTGTTTCACAGGATATATGTTGATGATTTTTTTATTGATTTATTTATTTTAAAGGGAGACAGAAGTCGTACTGGTGCTTTTATTTACAACATCTAGTGTCCAAAAAGGAACATATAATAAAAAAATAACTAAATTGTGACAGTCTGAAGTCCTGTGGGCTGTACCATGACGTGAGATTAGGAGTTTTCAGTGTCACAAAGGCAGTCCTGTATTAACCTGCTAGATCTCCATGGTAACTGATGCTGTGGAGCTAACCTGGTCAGGAGCAGGTTCTGTTCAGAGTTTCCGATTTAAATCGTGTGTCAGAAGCTTTAAGCAAAATGCTTCCTGATGATTCTCTGAGCGACACAGATTCTTATCTGAGGTAATGTGTTATATCTGTAAACCTGCTGAGTTGTGCGTTACTAATCCCACCGAATGAAGCTGCCTAGTTACAAAACAGTCTGAACGTGTTGCCTCTGAACCCGACATGTATTCAGCTGGTGATGAAGATGTTGCATAAATATGTTTTTATGTTTGGTCCTGATTTGCTGTCTTGTCTGTTTACGCTGCTGGAACTACAGCTGATACCAAATGGATGATTGTACTGCTTTTGCTATTGACCAAAAGGTCAGTGCCATTCTAACAGAGGCTTAACTATAAAGAGAACAAAGCAATGTTTCCTTCACACATGTTTCTATTTAAATTTACAGAACAATTGTAATAAAGTCTGATGTTGGCAGTGACAGCAGCTGTCAGGAGCAGCTGATCAGTACCTTTATCACAACACAGGGTCCTTATCAAAACAGATATTCAGACAGATTTATTCAAGTCCTATTTCAGTGACGGTACAAAACGGGTTTTTAGAATTCACATTACTGAAGCAGAGACAGGAAATTTGGAAGAACGGACACAGACCAAAGCACGAGTGTTCACTGGAGCTGGATTTAAAAGGAGACGTCACATGATCACGAGCAGCTAAAGCTAGCACGATGCTAACACACCGAAACTCAGCGTCCTCAAGTTAACAAGAACATCGACAACTAATTTAACTAAATCTGAATAAAGTTCCGGAAAGGTATGAGGAGAAAACATGCGAAAGTGCGCCTCACATATTGGTGTTCCAGTGGTCTGTCAGGAGGACAACCGCAGAATAAGGGGCTGGTACTAGCTTCAGCCACAGTAGCTAATAATGTGTCTGCAGTGGATAACAGTAGTTAATAATAGTAGTTAGCTAAAGTTATGCTACATCACGACAATTCCCAACGTTTCCATCTCAACTAGTCGTGGCTGATTAAATCTTGGGAACCAATGTTAGCTACAGCAGAGAATAATGTTGCTAGAAAGCAGACCTACCCGGTTGTGAAGTCCTGCTGGACCAGCTGAAGTCTTTCTCTGAAGTTTTCAAACATGATTCCTGCCGGTCTCTGTTGCTGTTGTGCTCTTTATCAAATAAAACGCGCTCTTTAACTGACTGTCAACACTGAACTGCTGC
This sequence comes from Stegastes partitus, assembly GCF_000690725.1. Classification (NCBI taxonomy): domain Eukaryota; kingdom Metazoa; phylum Chordata; class Actinopteri; family Pomacentridae; genus Stegastes; species Stegastes partitus. The sequence goes on along the minus strand of NW_007581403.1, from coordinate 34,645 downwards.
ACAAAGCTCTGCACACATATAGTTCCTGGCCTGTTTGGTACATAAATGAGTACCGGTTAGTCCTCGATTTAGCCTCGCAGGCAGCTATTTAGCAGCACTGAGTCTGTGTAATCAGATGAGTCCTACACAGGAGGCTCTGAGGGGTTACAACACTGTACATACGGTGGCTTACATCAACTATGGACAAAAAATAATATATTAATACGGCCGTCCCCAACTTCTGAAAGTCTACCTGACAGGATTAGCTGCCTGAAAGACAAAACTCAGGGTGAACTACACCAGAAGTATTGCACGGTTTCAGGAAGGCCAGATGTTGTAATGTAGCGTTCAATGGTCATTTAAAACTCGGAACATCCGATGTCTGACTTGTTAAAATCAAAGAAAAGGCCACCAGAAGTCAGATTTCCTACTACTCAAGCGGTTTCTCTGTTTTGACTCCCACATTTTACTTAATTCGCCAAAAAAAGTAAGTTTGCATAGTAAATTGTGAAGCTGGTCTGCATGGAGATCTACTCTCATTTGAATTACTGTATAAATGTGTAAAACATTATATAAACAAGGGCATGTACTAACAATCAGCACAATTTATCTTGGATTTCTTTAACAGTGAAAACTCAGTATAGAGCCAAGGACAGCCGAGTGGGAACAAAATACTGAACTGCAGCTGGTAAACTGTGATTCTGCATTTGAGAGCTCACCTGTGTGCTGTGAAGACGAGTAGACCAACACAGTGTGACCTGCTGTAGGATCCTGGCCCAGACCGACCTGTTCTCCATGCTCTCAGGGATCATTTATGAATGTAAGAACTAAATTGAGTTCACAGTGCAAATTCGCTGAACTCGTTCTTCACAGACACACATGAGGATCCTACTGCTGTCTGTTGCTTCAGGTATTTAAATAGTCAAAGGGAATCATTCTAAACAGCTGAATGGAACAAACTTCTGCTTGTGTTGTTGGGGAAAAGCACGTGCATCACAGCACTGGTGAGTCGTGTCTGTTTAGGTCCCAGTAAAGGTTTATTATCGACATTTCATTTTGTTACTAGATTTAGATTTTACAACAAAGTAAGTGAAAACGGTGTGTTGTGGTTTTGGCACACAAACTGTGTGTTAAGCATCCTCCCATATGTTTTTGGATGAACATTAGTGCTAAAATGTCGAGAAATCCTTTCCCCTCACACTTCACACAACTCAGAGGACTCATGCTTGAGCATGTCTTTCTGTTAACTTGATGGTTCAGTTCAGACTCGGGGTGAGTTAAAAGAGATACAGAAATGTTACGAGTGTGCTCTTCTGGACAGAGATCTCAGATGTTGTTCCTTGGATCTGCTGCTCCCACTTTTGGGGTTAAGTCTCTGCCTATATCACTGGCATTGCTTGTGTCGTAGTGTTACACCAGTTCTATATTCTCTGCTCTACTCCATGAATGTCTTGTTCCAGTAGCCCACTTTTCATCAGACTGCCCTGGTTCCCTAACACCTGACATGGACTTTGTTAATCTGAGTGATGTCTGAGCCGGTATGGCTCTTATATTTATTGTCCTGCTTATATCTGAGGTAGGCCTGGTAAGCACTAAGGACCTTGCCTAAGGGCCCACACCGGACCTGCCACACCACCTGGCCAATATCTGAACCCTGATACCTGTTTAGACTGCTGCTTTTGTGAGTTTTTTGGTAGAAACAACACTTGTCATTATATCATTGCGGTTGTTTTTTTTGTTTTTTTACATCTATTAAACGATAGCTGTGCTAACAGTAAAGGTCAGGCTTTAGCACACAAAGTAAAGCAATAACGAAACCATGCTGTACAGTATAGGTATAACAGATATATGTATATGTATAATAAAATAGGTAGGTTAGACAGTTTTAGATAGATATCCATGTACTGTCGCCAGCTGAAAGAAGATGGTGGTAGCTCGAGCCCGTCTCCAGGACAGGAGACTAACTGGAAGGGCAAAACACAAGATGGGATGGAAGCAGGTAGCTGGTTAGCAGAGAGTGAAGTTTCCAAATAAAATACTAACATACAGTACCTTTAATCATGGTGATGTTTTAGGTGAGAAACATAAGGACTTCTAGACAGCGCTGAACAGATTAACCCCAGTTGGAGTAGGGATTGTAGTGTAACCTTAATGCTAAGGGACTGACAAAATGCGTCAGAGCAATGACATATCTGTGTATGTGCTTTAGCTTTCTCCAGATACCTACTGAAAACTATTCAGCAGACTGACGTAGGTTAAACTATGTGCTTTATTGAAACCAATGCCTTTTCCATATAATAATGTAGAAAAACAAACAAAAAACAATCAGTGTAATATTTCTGATACAGCCTGGAAGCATAAGAACCCACTCAAGAATACAGTCCACTATACAGAGTGTCTGCCCTTACATGTCATCCAATTATTTCCCTTTATTTTACTTATACAGAAATAAAATTATCCCACAGTCATCGACAAAAGCAGAGAACACATCACAATCCAGTCAGCTATCTAACTGGCCAACAAGCATCATCATGCATTGGCACAGTATTCAGTGTTGTTTAAAACATTTCTCTAATTGTCTTAAACATAAAATCCCAGTGTAGTGAATAATCGATCTGTAAGAGTTTCAGACATAACTTGGGCGGTTAACGCTTTGGGAGGATTCTAGGACTGGACCTGGTCCTTATAGCTGAGGTAGTACACTTGGTCTGGGTAAGCCCCTTTGTAGAACCTTTGGAAATGTTGCAATAGCTACTGGCAGATGCATTGTCCTTGGTCAAGTCCTTTGTTTTACCTCTGGAAGAGTTTTTTGCAGCACCTTTTAAATTATGAACACAGTTACTGCTGGCTGGTGAAGTACACTTGGTAATGTCCTTGCTCGTACCTTTGTTAGAACCCTTAGAAGTGCACTTTGCAGGGTCACTGTATATATGTGTCGATGTCACTGAGTTGATAGCAGCTTTAGCTGCACTGGTCCTAGCAGTAGCAGCTCTGGCAACAGTCCTAGAATCATGAGTTTCTATAATTGGCTTTGGGATTGTAGTCAGCTGTTTTTTTTGGAGAGTTTTTTCTGTAACATGTTTGCAAATGACTTCACTTACAGGAGTGAGGTCATAGTCTGTGATGACATTGGTAAAGTTTACCCTTTCTTGAGAGGGCTCCAGAGAAGTAGCATTTGCCACAGTTACTTTTTCCTTTAAGTCTTCATTAAAACTCTCTAGTTTGACCTCTTCAACATGGTAACATCTGTCTTGTATACGTTCTATATCAGGGCTACCACTGAGTTTACCCACATAGTCCTCTTTAACATCTTCATCACCGTTGGCCTCTTTTTGTGGGATCTGACCAAAATGGCAGTCATTCTTCGGGGAGCCATCATCATCTTTGTACTGCAATGTCCTGCCCTTCTTTGATGGCTTGATGTCCAAAGGAGCCCGATTCGGAAGGGTAGTGCTGGTGTCTGGTGGGAGGCCTCTCCTCCTTCTAGACAACCTCAGGACCTCATGGTTTTCACTTACCTGTCTGATAACTAAGTCATTAGTCATTGGTATTTGAGCTGAAGCCCGTTGTGAATTTCTTCCTGAGTTCTGGAGATTATTGAAGGTCTTGGGGTTGCTATAGTAGTTACAGACTGTTTGGTGATGAAGAGAAAGGTGCTGACTGTGAGGCATCTGGTGGTTGCGATGGAGGGAGACATGTTTGTTGCAGTTTGTTTCCTGGGGTCTGCTTTGGGGATGGCATCTGGGTTTACGAGTATTGCTAGGCGTTGTGCAGGGCCTAGAGGATTGTTTGCTGCCACCCTCTGGTCTAGGCTTTAAGGGAGTGACTGACCTGACACAGGAGGTTCTTTGTTCAGAGATTCTAGTCAGCATGGCAACCTATAAGAGAAAGAAACCATGATAGTTTGGATTACAGTCAGAGAACAATTAAATGATCACAAAACTGTTATGAGTGTTATGTTCAGAGTAAAAAGAAATATGTTGGGTGGATGTGACTGCTCAGGTGTGGCCACATGCCTACAGAGAAATTTTTGTTGTGTTGCTAAAAAGCCTTGAACAACACCCAATGTGAACAAAATGACAACACAACAACCTATGAGTGAAGAGTGTAATGCATATGGCCTGAAAAATGCTTTGTGTTAAACATGCCAACACAATGCACCTGTGGGTCGATAACAGAATCCAGAATAAAAAGGTTTGTGCAAGAACTTCTTTTCCTTCTAAAGCACATCATTAAAGAGAGCTCACCAACCACTTGGGGCTAGCGTTGAACTCCCCTAACTCCATCATCTTTTTTTTTTAACCTTTGGTTAGTCCGTATGATGGCAAACTACAGATTGGACGAACCAAACATCCTGGGCTCACAAGCTAATCAAGTCACTTTTCTTTTTTTTTGCTGGTTAGCTAATTTTCTTGTTTTGATGAGGCCATCAACTTTTTAACTTTCCTTTCTTTCTTTAATAAATTGATGTCACACACACTGTTCAACTGCCAGACTTGGACTCGGATGGCTGTTTTTTTACTGTTTGAGAGCAAGGGTGGGTTTGGTGTGTGCCACGTAATGTAAAGCCCAAGAAGTGAAGAAAAGAGCACGGTGGCGTCACAGTCTGATTCATTCATCATTTTTGACAAAACAAGGCCAATGTTGCATAAGTTGGATCCATTTTGTTATATAACTGTGTATGTTTATATTAAAAACTTGGTGGTCATAAAGTGATGTCAACACAATTCATCAAATATGACAGAAATAGTTCAACATCATGTCAGGTCATGGGTTGAATTTAAAAGGTCGTCATGCATAAAAATTTGACAGGTCAGGTCAAAGGTCAGCTCACAAAGTCATCATTTAATTTTCGACAGACGGTGTCTTGCTTTTTCTCTCCTACATTGTGATCGAGCCAACCTTTCCACCAGCTTTTAGCATCTTACTGCAAATATTTAGTTAAGTCCACCAGCGTTACATGATCCAGTTATGCATTTTGCATAAATGTGAACAAGTCAATGCAAGACATATAAAAGGTAGTTATTCACAGAACCTGAACATCGTTTTTCCTTTTTAAAAAAGGTACACCCACTCATGATGCTGTCTTGGTTAATGCTTTAGTTTCTCCTCCTTTTCGTAGTTCCCAAAAGGAAACAACTTTTTTCGCTTCCAAACCCTTTGTCTTGTGGAATGGTTAAAATTTAACTAGCTCTAACTACACTGGAACCAATTTTAGTTTGATGGAAATGCCCCCATAAGTCCCTGTCCTCACTGATTCATTTATCAAATGCCTAAAAACTCATCTCTGCATATCACAATTAAATATTTATACGTTTCCATGAAAATAATCCCTTCCTGCCTTAACATGGCTTAGATGTAACTCTACACTGCTGCTTTCTCCAGAATGTGCAGCTCTATGAACTTCCTGACTTTTACCCCTCACAGGACCATGAGGATATCAGCTCACCTACTTCTCTCAAATACTATAAGACTAGTTAATGCTATACACACTGGTAAGTTGAAATATTTGAGTAATTTAGCCATACATATTCGCACTGAAGCTGAAGGGTTCTTTAAATGTGTCCCTTGTGTGGCCCACAAAGTCCCACATTGTAGTACAGATTTTAAGACACTGGGATTGACCAAAAGAATACTAATATTCAGTATGAAGAGGTGTGGTCTGTATGTGACCCTTGTTATATTGTCTAAATTATAGTCATGACTGTAAGCATTGTAACATGTAATATAACTCAATGGAATGTATTGGGGGGAGAAAAACAAATTGTATGAATAAAATATTAAGACAATGTAGAAGAAGTACTTAAACCAATGCACAGGGACACATACACAACTGATATTTTGGTAAAAGCAAACTACCTGGTTGAGACAAAACCAACTGTTCTGCGTTCTTTTCATTGGTTGTCTCTGTGCCGTGATAACAGAGCCCGAATATTTATCAAGAACATAAATGCCACAGAAGCAGACGCTCAAAAAGATGCATATTATTGCAAAGACAGTCTGTAGTTTTTCTTGTTTACCAGTTTCTTGCGCCACTCTTCACCATTTAAAAAATTAACTCCATTTCGTGGAGAAAACTCTTTCCATTTGTTAAGCTGTTGTCCTCATCAAACTGTCATTGTGTCAGCTGTTTTAGACTGTCAAGATATTGATGCGACTGTGAAAGTCTGACTTTGCTAATCACAACACGCTCCAGTTCATTTTCTACTTCAGCCAACTCTTTTGCACTTTACACTGCTGCACCTTCATGAACCCTATGAGCAGGTGCTGTTGAGATGGCAACAAAAACTGTCTGTTTCAGACCTTGGAGCCTTGTCACTAAACCTGAATGGTTAAAACAGCCAAAAGAGCAACCCTCTCTGTTCTATGATCAACTGTCCAGTATGTGTCTAAGTGTGTAATCCTCATTGTATTAATGATACAACCAGACATCTTTCAGATAGCAAAGCATGCAAAAAGATGATCAGACCTTGTTAGCCCTCCTGACCTGTAGGGAGAGCTGGCGAGGTCTCAGAAGGTGTCTCTCAGCCGCTTTACTCCGTTCTTCCTTCATCCCCTCCCTCCTCCCCCTCTGCTGCTGCTTCTCTCGTTCCTCTCTGTCTTTCCTCCTCTGTGCTCGGGCTGTTAGAGGGCACAAGGAGTTGACCACTGCAGAGCCAGCAGGCCTCCCGCTCAGACACCTGGAGTTTTGCTGCACTGTAGGACAGTGAAAAGATGCAGAGCTACAAAGACTGACAGATAGATGTTTAAGCAAAATCATCTTGTTGGGTTCACTATTTTATCATTTTCAGCTCAAAATACTGTAAAGAAGAATCATGTAATCATGACTGTATAACCTCTGGTTTTAACCCTGTTGGGCTGTTCTAGTGTCTGAGAATGTGCACATTCTGTTCATTTGCACATTTCTGTATCTCTCTTGTATATTCTTGTAAATTTAGTTGACTTTTCCTTTCTGTTATATTTTCTATATTTTCATCTTATTTCATCTTATTTCATTTTATCTTCATTTTATACCCTACCCTAATATTCTGTGTTGTCTTTTTGCTTTTGTTTACCATGCTGGTGAATATTCATGCTGCTGTAACAACTGAGTTTCCCTCTGGGGATTAATAAAGTCAGTTTAAGTCTACGTCTAAAACCACTGAACTGCTGCTTCTGATTGACAGTATAGAGAAAAATGCTCACCGCAGGACAGCTGGCATACATGAATGACTTTCTATCATTTCTTTCTTTTCTTTGAGCGATCATTTTATATGGAAACATTCACAGCCCGGCCTTTATTTCCAGTTTGTCAGACGACGTTGTAGTTATTAAGTTGATCTTTTAGTGGTGCAGAGCCACAGCTGGGGAAATGACTGCTGGTTAATATGTAGTCTTAATGTGCTGCGTTTCAGTCACTACTTCTTACTAGTTCCATTGTGTGACAACAGAAACATAAAAATATGGAAAAGTTATTTTCTATTTTGCCTTTTTTTTTAAAAATCTATTTTGTATTTAGACTTATATTGTTTGGCATTTGTTGTGGATAGCAAAGAAACTATTTCAGAGTAAAGGGGACAAATGTTTCCATACTGCACATGTAACTAGAAACACTTTGAATCTTTGAATTAATAATTCAGCTGTATTAAAATGTAGTGTACGTGCACACATCATGTAACATGTAACCATCAGCTGAGTTCTGGTTGCACTGAAGCACAGCCAGCAACATAAAAACAACTCAATCCTATTCGATTCAAATCAGTTTTAAAGGGAACACCATCTCTGAATATCCCTCAGCATTACAGTTTCCACATAGCTCTGACCTGTGGGCATCCCATCACAGATAATGTCATTAATAATAAAAAGAATTCACTAAGTGTTTGTTTCTCAGATGCTGGGAGTGCATGTGTTCACTCTTTCAGCCAACAGCTGAACATTTGGTGTGCTTTGCATGTGGCTGAGACATTTTACAGTTAGCAGAAGCAGCTCTAGAAAGTAAATAGAAGTGATGGAAGGCAGCTGATGGAAGCAGCAGGCAGCGAGGGGGCAGGCTTACAGGAAGTTGGAGCTAGATGGCTAGCTAAACACATAGAAATGTCTTGGTATTTTAACAGCTTTTGGTTTACACCTCCAAGTTTATTACAAACCCCAGCACACAATAAAAATGGGATTTTTACCAAATGGGAGATTTAAGTTGCCCCAGTCATTAGAATTTTAGGACAAATAACACACTTCTATAACTGATGTAATCAGTAAAAAATAAAGAATGAATAAATAAATAAAATCTCACACCCCCATTAGATGCGTACCTGTTGTTCTACTGAGCATGCGAATGTTCTTCCCCTCAGCTGCAGCCTTGTGATTGGTAGAAAGACAGGAGGTAAGAAGCTGACTGTCAGCTGGCATCTTCTCTCGTTTACTCGCTAAGAAGGCCATGTTGCTAGGCAACGCTGCAGAACCTGAAGTGAAAGAGAAAAAGACGTTATTGCCTCTGCATATCCTCGTCCTAGATTGCAGCAAATTCCCCCTCTAAGTACTTCACCATTAAGCAAATCTGTTTTGATCATGTGTGGCTCCCAGTTTGTCCCCTAAAAGTACTGCATACAGATGCTTGACAAATTAAAAACAAAATCCACACTTGTTCCCCACAGTGAGGGGATCTGGGGGCTCTCCTATGCTGTGGAGAGGTTTGTGTTGGCAGGGTTTGGGTCTATTTGTCCCCTGAGAGGGAAGGGTCACTGCAAGTCAATACTGAGTTGTTGAATGATGAAAATGATGTGAATCGTATGCTACGGCCTCGTGGCTCGATAGTGTTTGGCTCCCAATTGCAAGATGTGTGTTAAATGTATTCAAGAGAACAAGTGTGAATCAGAAGTATTACAAAACATATCCCAAGCAGCTTCTTCCTTTTTTTTAAATGAACAAATATGTTGAAACCACAACGTGTTTAAACCAATAACACCATCATCATAAAGTCTTACTCCTTAACACACAGCCTCAGTGGACTCGCACACTGCAGCTCCTGATCAATAAACGAGTTGTAGATTAATTTGTTTTACTTTTTATACTGTCGTTAAAAAGAAACTCCTTCTGTTCGGTAACAGTGTGTTTCTGTCAGTAATGGTATCTGACTTTACGAAACAGATTTATGAACTAAACGATTATGATGAGAAGAGGGAACAACAACACAGCTCAGACAAATTATAATGATGCAGGCAGCAGCTGACACTGAAAATAAGCAACATTAATCTATCAGCGCTAATGTAACACAGGGGATGGAGATGTAATGTCAGCACTATATTCAGCTGGACATCTTTATGCTCAGTTCCAGGATTAATGACTTCCCTCCATCTACAGCTTCCTCTAAACGTTCATGAAGAAATGATTTTGGATACCTCGGAGGACTTTAGAGAACAAGTAAGTGAATCATCTTCTGTAAGATGTTGAGAGAGCGGGCAGCAAATGTTAGTGCCGGGTGAACAGAGCAGAGAGAGGGAGAGAAAATAAAAACGAGAGCAGTCCAGCATTTGGAAATCATAACAGTAACTGGATTTCAGAGGAGTCTGACTGTTGTATCGCTGGAGAGCCGAAGCACACGGACAATAACGTGACCGCGGTAAGAACATGCAAAGAAGCTGTAGCCGCAAAATACTTAGAGGTTAAAAAAAATTAGATACATGAAGGAGAGTTGAATTTCAATGTTTTTTTGACTATAAGTACACCTCAAGAGTCCAAATTATGAACAATTTGACTAAAACTAACGCACAATTTCATTAAAAGACTTAAATGAAATCGACATCAGGTGCTCATATTAACACATTATTAATAAAGTTTCAACCGTTTGAAATATCTAAAATCCAGGTGTACTTTTGGTATTCAAATGAATTAAATCAATAATTTCTCCTCACATTCCTTTATTAATAAAAAACATAATTTATCTGTAGATTCTGCAGGTCATCCTAAAGGCCTCAGTAGAAGACAGATGGACTTCTCTGACGCTTGACATCATAATAAAGCGTATTGTGTCACTTCCTATTTGTCTGCTGTTCATGGATTTGTCTTTGTTCATATTTCCTGAACCAATAACACAGAATCTTTCTGTACAATCACCTGACATTAAATTACAACGCGACTGCTCTACTCAGAGTTCTGCAGAGTTCTTTTCTAATTGAATACTTTTGGATCCACCAGTTTAGCACCAAGCCTAACAGCGAGCGATGGCTCCACTCCTCCGTCTCTCTCCTGCTCAGTGGGCCACATGTTTAGTCCTCATCACCTTCACTGATAATGGGACTAAATGTAGTCTGTAGCATTGAAGAGTCACTGAATCGGAAGTTCAGCTCGCTACCATGCAAAACAGCCCATTAGCTAGTCAGGACCCAGTAGTACAGACCGTGCCAGCATGTTACCCAGAACACAGGAAGCACAGTCCTACACAGACACACTGTTAGTGGATGACTGTAATATTCATGTAGATGCTGAGAGTGACGGCCTCAATACTGCATTTAGTTTGTTGTTAGACTCTAAATAAACTGACTCACTGTTTGATTTTCACCATTTTTTGTCTGACTCATAAAGTAATGGACAGTAATGGATTATCCAGCATTTGGTAATTGATGATGCAGTAACAACATCTAAGACAATGATTCCACTATTTTTACTTTAATGCCAGTTCAGGCTCTTTTTCTGAGAACCAGCTCCCAGTTTAGGTTCAGGAGGCAGACACCATTTCTTTTAAGATGTAGGACTTTTCGGATTCAGCCTGAATTGTTGATAAAGCTTGTAGCTAGTTAGTGGTTCAGGTGACACTGAATCATCCCTTTTTTTTATCCTGCTATAGGACTAAGCTACTGGTGGACTTCCCATGATGCACTGAGCACCTCTTCTCTTCTCTACTGTCTTTCTCTCTCCATACATTTACCAGTGTGTCTCAAACTTTTAGAATATTGTGAAAAAGGTCTCTTTTTTCATAATTTGATTCAAAAGGGTAAACTTTCACATATTCTATATTCATTGAACATTAAGTGAAATATTTCTTTCACTTTGATGATTATGGATTATAGTTTACGTAAATCAGAGATGTAGTATTTCAAATTAGTAGAAGATTTCCTCGATCAGAAGAAGTATTTAAAATATAGTATATACTAATACTATATTCTCACTACTTGTTTGGGGCTCCTTTACTGTGAATTACTGCACCGATAAGGCGTGGCATGAAGGTGATCAGCCTGTGGCACTGCTGAGGTGTTACTGACGCCCAGCTTGCTTTGCTAGAGGCCTTCAGTCTCCTCTGTATTTTTGAGTTGGCCGTTTCTCATCATCCTTTTGACAATATCCTATATGGGCTTCTATGGGGCTCTGGTCAGGTGAGTCGGCAGAACGCTATTTATCACTAACTTTGTGTCTTCTCTCTCTCATAGTTTGTAATTTGTCCTCTCTGCATGTATCTCTGGCTCTGGAGCTCCATGTTTCTGATCTGCAGTTTCTGATTTCACCAACCTATGCAGTGTTTGCTTTCCTATGCATTGTTTAAATGCATCTATTTCTCTCTTTCCCATTCACTCTAACCCAGGGAGTATTTACTGGAGTGGTGGTGTTCCTTGGAGATAGCAAATGGCTAAGTTCACTCTCATTCTTTCAAAAAACCAAGAATGTAACAGCAGCCTTTTTAACACAGCGTTCAAAGCACATCAAGTTGTAAAAACCACTGAAGCTGATCAAGAGTTTTAAAAAACATATCCAACTTTCACAAAGAAATCAGGTGAGTGTAAATTAAGCTCTGCATTGGTCTTTCTAAAAGTTTTTGTATACCTTGTAGCACACTATATAATAATATGGTGCTCCAGCCTCGTGACAAGCTCATCCAGAGTACTAACTATCATACAGGCAGCCTGTGTCAGTCTCTTACCTCTCAAACAGAGAAAAGACAAGAAGTCCTCTGTTTTGGGTCGACGTCTGGTCAGGCAGGTGACTACAGCCAGGTTGTGGTTGGTTTGTGCTGACGTGGTCAACAGCGAAGGCCCTGGAGAGCTTGGAGGTGACTGGGCAAACTTCCTCTGTGCTTGCACCCGAGGTCTGCACACACATGTGTATGCACACATATGTGCACACACACAGACACATACATTTCAAGTCTCCGGTTTGTTAGGTGCACCTAGCTCAAAAAACCACAGAAGCTCTGGAATAAATCCTACTTTCATTAAGGTTATAATGTTCTGTTCAATTCAAGTTTCATCATATGTACAAGGCCTCAATCACAAAAGCCCAAATGTTTGGTTCATTTCTGTAAAGAGAGGCTTTCTGTCAGTAAACCTGTCCTGTCTATGACTTGAAACTAACATCTTTTAGAGGCTGTAGTTTGTTAAACAATTTCTCAATTGTTAAATTTCATTATTCTTTTTTTTATCAGTGAGAGAGACTAAACAAAAAAATCCCCTCTGTGTCTAATATAACACAACGTAATACAACCTACAAGAATGATCTAAACCTTTTCAACAACATAAATGATCATTATAGCCCTCATGAAGGGAGGATTTACTGCAGGACTCTTAAATCACTTTTAGCTACATATACGGAAAAAAATGTCCACAATTTGGAAAAATGTCCACCACAGTGCTACTGATTATTTTAATACCAAATGGAGGCACAGCGCTGATTTTCTTCAACAGGCATGAACATGCAAACACACATGCAAAAACACACACAGAAGCTGTGCGCAATATTCACTACAAGAAAGTTGTTGCCAAGCAGGGCAGCAGATCAAAATGGTATTATACTGGGCAGCCTGCAAATCCCTCTGCATGTGTGCTTTAAATGCAGCATCTGAAGAGCTATTCAGCACACAGAGGAACACAGTCAGCATGCAGTATTCCCAACTAAAGCTGCATGACTATGCTCATCTTCCTGACATTAAAACTGTCTGATTCTGTCCACTAGACCTTCACACATGTCTGCTGTGTGGCGGGTGGAGTCGTTCAGCTGAGGTTGTGTTTTAGGAGATCAGTGCAATCTGTGAACTTTGGGTGCTTGTAACGGCACTAAGTTGCCCTCTAACACGTTGACTACACCAAATGTGTTACAAAAGCAGTAAGTCAGCAGCTGTAGACTTCGGTTGTGTCTCACTGAATCTGGTCAGCTACAACGCTGCAGTAAACTCAGACATAATTTGGAACAAAAATGCAATTCGCTTTTGGGAGGAAGCCTTTAGCATCCAGAGAAAACGTATGTAGAACACAAATCAGCCACAGTTAGCTAGCGTGTCTGAACGCAGAACCTTCTTACTGCTTAGCATTACACCACATTGCTACCCATTAACTTATGGCCAGCGTGGAGCCGATGGGAGCTTGGTACAGGCTTTTTTTCTTCAACTGTTAGTATGTCATGCAAACACACACATGCAAAAACACACTGGAGCCTACTTCTTGCTGGTAGGATCATCTTTATCGCAACGGATGCTGGAAGGACGGCGCTGCTGGGGGCGTGTTTGTAAGGACCAGCTCCAGCTCGAACTGGTCGACAGAAGGGACTGAGACTGGCTGACGTCGTTGACCAGAGAGCCTTAAGAGAGCATTTACAAGTTTAGTTACATAAAGCAGTATACTCACGAGTAACAATCTATACCTACAATGTTGTACAGTGCTGCCCGTTTATTATCATACCCTCGGTCCAGGATGGAATTACGACTATATCCGGGATATTCCAATAAGTGGGCTTCAAGGTTAGCGTATCGAAGTGTCCATAACGATAGAGCACTGGGAAAATTGTGTACAAGTGACGAAAAACGAGGGTTTATACGTAAAGCCAAAATGGGAGTGGTTTCACAGGATCAAAGGGACAATGTCTTTGAAGATCAAGAAATGCTGATTCAAACAGAACTTTCTGGTTTTGCTTCAGTGAAATTTCACCTTTGTCGGTACGAAAAGTCACCCCATCAATAAAAGTTACTTCCTTTTATCAGGGGGCATACAGAGGATTAACTCATCATGATTGACTAGCTTGAGCAGTTCAGTTCTGAGTGATGACATGCTCTGCAACGATACGATTCTCTTTGATGTGCCCTAATTAATGTCAGACAATGTGTGAATAACTCAGATCTCAGGTGAGCAGGTAATCGACAAGCAAACAAACACATTGCCTTCCACGGCTGACTGGGGTGTGATGATCTGCCACGCGTGACCGACACTCAGCCCGTGAGCTGTAACGATCGGCCGACCGTGACTTTAAATGGGCAAAAGTTATTCCTGGAATCAATTTTGGGGAATTTCGTTATGACAAAAACCGTGATTATGACATTATTCTATGACAATAAACGGGCTGTTGTACTATAGGTTGTACAGGAAATGATTCAGGACTTTGATGTTTTATGATTATAAACGGGATATTCTATAAAGCGGTGTGACATTAAGTGGGCAGCACTGTATAAAATAAAGCCACAGGGAACCGATGTCAAAGCTTTCCTTCACGGACAAAACAAATACATGCAAAATGACTACATGCTACAGCCCAGAAGGTTTATTAAGTCAGTCAGACAATCAGGTTGGAAACAAACACAAAGTGTGCTTACTTTAATTTGCTCTTTCAATAAAAATGGCTGAATGTCTGGCTGAATAACAATGTTGTTATTACTGACGAATGATAATATGAAAAAAGACAGGTTGGTAATATTAAAGGTGCTTTCACAGTAGCGACAACCCCTCTGAATAACTAACAACACACTCACAGCTTAGGCAGAACAAAAGAAGAGCATCGACAGTACTGACCCCTGAGGCTTGTGGGAGTGTGTGACCTCAACGTCCTGGCTGGGACAGAAGTGCTCAGCAGCGTCCGTGTGTTTTTAGGTGTGTAGGCGTTTTTCACCGAGTGTTTGTGCTGATTCGTATGTGTGTGTTTTGCACTTTCTGTGTATTTCGAGTTCAGCGTCAACGGCGCGTTCTGCGTCGTGTGTGAGCGTAGCGTCCTGGTCGATAAAGAGCTCTTCTGGAAAACGTGCTGAAGGTGTGTGTGCTGTACACCGTGTGAAACTTTCCCTGTATACAATTTTGATTGTGTTTGCATGTTCGGTAGCGTGTGAGTGCATTTACTTTTTGGTTGGTGTGAATCCTGAGACAAGTCAGTATCTTGCCCTTTGTTTGTGCGTTCTTGAGAGTGTAGGTGTTTTGAAATGTGCATATTTTGTGCAGTATTTTTCTGCGTATGTGCGTTCGCTCGTCTGCGTGCGACTTTATGCTGCTTATGCGCAATCTTTCTTGTGCGCGTGTTTTTCTGTGTGTCTGCTTTCGGTAGTTTCAGTGTCTTCTGTGGAGCGTGTAAGAGCGCGTTTTTCAGCGTGCCTTTGTGTGTGCGTTTGTGAGTGATGTGTGAGTGTTTGTGTGTGGCACGGTGTTTGTCTCTGAATTCCCTGAGGGAGAGGAAAAGAACTTTGCGAACCAGTCGTTCTTCACACCACGGCATTCCGTCGCTGATGTCCTGCAAAACCACAAACACCGTCAGCTCTGAAATGACCAGCTGAGGAAGATTCCATCTCAGAGAACACACAGACCTCCATGCTGGCATGCTGGTAGTATGTTAAAGTCATCCTCACACTGAGTGCACTTTCTGTAAAAGTAGATGATGTCTGGAGCCAGTAACGTGTTCAGTGGTGTTGAACTCCGGTCCTCGAGGGCCACAATCCTGCATGTTTTAGATGTTTCCCTCTTCCAACACACCTGATTCAGATGATCAGCTCATCATCAAGCTCTGCAGAAGCCTGATAACGATCCTGATCATGTGAATCAGGTGTGTTGGAAGAGGGAAACATCTAAAACTTGCAGGATTGCGGCCCTCGAGGACCGGAGTTCGACACCCCTGGATGCATCTGAAAAGCAAATAAAACACTGACTACCTGACAATGACACCCACCTTACACAGCGATCGTTTGTGAAATTGTGAAAGCAGAGGAAGGAAGAGTTTAACTTCTCCTACAAGTTCTCTTTTTTCACCCCTCATCACTTCTCGTCAAAAACTGAGCACAGCTGCATTAATCCCTTTAAGCAGAATCTGTCCATCTGTGTCGTTTCAATAGAGGCTACAAAGACTGCTGAAGGACATTCAGGGGATAAATGGAAAGCCGCCAGGCTTCTGACCTTGACTTTCAAGTGTGGCCATTCTGAAAACACACTCATTTTTTACTTTCTAACTTTTATATTTTAAAGAGGAAAGAAATTTAACTTACATATTTTTTTTTGATGATATTCCGTTTGGGTCTGTCTTTATTCATCTTGCTCAGCTGACACAAACAGGCACATAAATATCTGAAGCTTCTCTGTTTCCTTTGACTCTTCCGATTTGCTTTCAGTCCAGCTGATAAAATGTAAATTCCAAGGCTTTGTCCTGGAAAGAGAAAAGAAAATGGAAGATTTAAGAAATGGAACACAATAAAGTCCCTAAATTTATTTTAAAAAAACTAACCTGGATAATGTGTGTAATGACTAGACCTGGACCATATCACTGTGTAATATTACAGTAGAAATGAATAGAAAAACAGAAATGCCTTCATTATGTTCTTCGATACTTTCAAAAACATCCGCTCCTTATTTAGACACAAGCAGCTCTATTAAGATGATGTACCATAGTGCACAACATGCGCCGTAAGAAGTCAGTTATGAAACAGATGTCTGGAGAAACATGAAGCACCAGTGGGGATACAGCAGAATATTCTGGGTACATATCTGATGATACAAGTAAGCAGCCACCACAGACACTGTGTGCAGTACAGTAAAAAAAAAAAAAGAAGGTTGATTCTATCCATGAGACCTATAGCTGATAAACTAAGGGTGGGTAATCTGGCGATCTTATATCATAGCTGATCTGAATTTGGCATATTATGATCTGCTTTTCGGAGGAATTGTAGAAGTACTGTCACTACAGGTGCTATGTATAAAGACTTTATTCGGTCACTGCTAGCCAGCAAACCACGGTCTGTCTCTACTTGTGTTTCTCCGTGTACAGGCTGATCAGATCACTGGTGCAGCAAGCAGATCGATATCCTAAAAGAAGCATCAAACTAGGAGAGATACAAATCACCGCTTTAGGCCAGAACTACAAGAGATTGCAAACAGGATACAGACCTTTAGCCTCGAGTTGATGTGACAGTATTTAGGTAACCATATGCACAGCTAATTATGTGATCACGAGTTCAATTAAATCTGTGGGGAGAATTTTAGAGCGTGGATTGTGAATCTATCCTAAAAGGTTTTTTTATATGATCTTTAGATCAGATCACCTTCCCTTATGCTAAATCAAAAGATGATCTATTACTTTTTGGCTATTTTTTTTTTTTTAAATGGTCTTTTTTCTGTCTTGGTTAGGCTGAACTCTCCTGCCATAGGAGTGTGTCTTAATACACCTATTTTTATTTAACCTATCTGTTAACCGGGCTGCAAGGTGACGCGGTGGTTAGCATCGTTGCCTCGCAGCAAGAAGGCCGCCGGTTCCCAGTGAGGACACCCAGGATCTTTCTGCGTGGAGTTTGCATGTTCTCCCCGTGCAGCGTGGGTTCTCTCTGGGTTCTCCAGCTTCCTCCCACAGTCCAAAAACATGTTGAGGTTAATTGGTGATTCTAAATTGTCCGTAGGTGTGAATGTGAGTGTGCTTGGTTGTCTGTCTCTAGATAATGGATAATGGATGGATGGATATCCGTTAACCTATCCGTGAACAGTGCTCAATTTTACTTTCTGTTAATTTCATTTAACTTCAGCATTTAATCACAAGTAATTAATATTAAACAGAAATTCAGTTTTATCTGAAATACATGTAGTTAATATATAATGGATGTGTGACAATGACGTGTCCTTCTGGAATTTTTACCTAATTCAGTGTATAATGTGGTATAATGTTGGTTAAGGTCGGAAAAAAACAGATACCGTCCAAGCCTTCTAACAATCACACTGTAGTAGCAAGTATTTCACAATTTACCCATGATCAATATCTCCGCTTTACTAAGGAATCACTAAACTGCCTTACACAGGAATACTTAAACCATATATCAGCTGACATTCACAGATTTCCAATTGAAAATACTGGCAATAAATGTTAGGGATGATGCTCCCAACAAAGAAAGCCTATCTCGCTCTATATAAAACATTTAAACTTTCAAACATTAAAACAGTGTGACAGGTGCAGTGTGAGAACAGAACATCACACAAACGGACTGTAAAGCCTCTTTCTGGACTGGGAAATGGTTTGACAGAGAAATCTCACAAATAAACTTAACAAAGCAACTGAGCCGTAACAACTTAACAAACTCACGAGAAATTTCTTCTGTTGTCGTGACATACGGCTGAAGGCTGAAATAATTGGCAGGTGGACTTGAGTTCATTTTTTCCCCGTCAGAATATAAAACAAAGCTGCTACCTGACTGTGAGTGATGTGAACCAGCTGTCTGCATGCATTATGATCCAGTGATAATGTGAGACAGGCTTTTAGAGAAAAACTAATAATTGTTTTAAGTGATTTCCAATAGGAAATAGGAGTTTGCTATAAGAATGTTTTTGTACAGGCTTTTACTTAATTTGTCTGCATTAAATAGAGAATATAACTGCATTTATTTCCCAGCAATCCATATGCATCGCAGGCAATGGCATCTCTCACAAGGTACAACAATGAAGACTACATTTGAATTCCTGTGGTATTAAACATTAAAGATGGCAGAAGGAGATCATCAAACACAATGAATATGCATTGACCTGTAGCAGCATTACTGGCCTACAACAGTCACACCCTCGCATAAACATTTAAATCGATAGATATGGGTGTCAGAACAGGCAGTGTGTCCTCATTTCCATGTCCAGCCCTGATCAGTGTGGATCAGTGAGCCAGCAGTGCCGGTGGCTGTACATTAGGGAGTAGCCTACATCTCTATTGTGTTCATCCTTAAACAAAGCCAACTGGAAAAAAAACAAAAAACAAAAAAAAAATCATCACCCACCTCAAGCAGGATCACCGGCCTGTGCTCAATGACAACCTGAGGGAGCAGCACACGGAGCCGCTCACACCATCTGACAAACCGTTGAACGGAGACTCATTAAGCGATCACCGGCTCCAGTGCGCCGTTATTCCCCAGCTGCTCATTGTGCTGCTCCGAGACACCTGCTCGTCTGTTCAGCACTTCGCTAACGTGAGCCGCCGCAGCAGGAAACCAGGCCGGCTCCGGCAGGATTTCAAACACAGACGATTCAAGCGGACCTAAATATATATATATATATAAATTGACTACAAAGTCCTTACAGTGTCATTTGAGATGAACTGCGCCTCGCCTGGAGGACGGAGGAGATCAGGCTGCAGGGGGCGGAGCTGCAAACTGCTCGTCAAGTTTCCAGCAGTCTGTACAGGAAGTGACGCTCACATCCGGTTTCGTCTGATTATTTATTATTTTTTTATTATTTAAAATCAGCCAGGCCCTTACAATGTAAAATGCCGTTCTATTCATTAAGAAATAACCAATTAGCCCTAATTTTTGTCCTTTTTTTTTTTTTTTAGCTTCACTGGCTGTGTTTATACTTTTGGCATAACATTTGGTAAAGGTGTGTATTTTTAGGGCAATTTTAAATTTTAACCTCAGCCGCCATAATACATTATCAATATACTCAGGACCTTGAGGAAAAAAATGTCAACATTGAAACCCATAATATTTTCTAATTTTTGATTCTTCTACCCTTACATCATGATGTTATTGGGCTTTCATTGGGGAATTTGGCTTCAAAACTGTTATTATGTCATTTCTTCATATTTGGCCATTGGAGCAAATGCAGGCTTTTATTTGTTTTGTTGCTTCCTGCTATATTATGGAGCACTGTAAGATCATTGGAAAAAATATGTTAACAACTAAAATCCTTTTGGTATAAAAGTGTGGTGTGTGTGTGAGTATTGAAAAATGTGTGTATGTGTACATTTAAATGTTACATAGCATTAAAAAAAATACATCCAAATCAGTGTTGGTGTTATTTATGGACACATCCCAGCCTGTATTAATCAAAAAAAGAATTTTCCCTGTAGCACTTATTTTTATAGAAAATACTATTTTCATTTAGTCTTTTTTTAAATAATAAAACAAAACAGCAATGACATGGTGTAAACAAACTGGCACTGAAGGTTTAAAAACCTGAAAATGAATGAATATGTTTTAATTATGATCAAGACTGATGTAGATGCAAAGAAATAAGTCATTGAAAGTGAAAATATATATCAACAGTTAATGTTGTTTCTGGCATTGTTTTTTATGTGGACATTTTTGTCCTGCAGGACCTCGGTGTAACTTTTTAAAACTGACATCTAAGGGTTAAACCCATTTGTAATGAACTATCCAATGAAATAAATGAAAACTGTTATGGAATAAATCTTTAACTAAATATATCAGGCAATACATACATAAATAAATGTAATCATTTAAAAAAATATTTCAGGGAATTTTTATTTCATTTATTTATTTCAGTGGAATTTTTTTTTTAATCATTACGTAACATTTATATATTTCATAGGACTGTTATTATTAAATACAAACAAGGCGGAGCAAATTATAGTTTGTTGCCACTAGGCTATTATGTACCACAGAATGGGCTGCAAATGTTAGATTATGTTCATGGTGAACTTTGCCTCGATTGGAAAGTGGACGAGCCTAGGAGCTTCAGGATAAATCAACTGGATTTCTTATAGGTTCTTGAAGATGTTTCACCTCTCATTCCAGAGGCTTCTTCAGTTCTAACTGACTGATGAGGAGTTTAGGTTTTTATAATCACTCCAGCTCGCATGGCTAACGGCCCATTAACAACCAGGACTCACAAGCCTCAAGACGTGAACTGTTGTGAAACCAGGTGGTCCAACAACAGTGACAGCAATCATAATGGTGGAGCTGCCAGTTTACACAACAAAGGATATGAATCTACCATATCAGGAGTGACTCAAGATGTTAAAGATGGCAAAACTTTCTGGCGAGAGACCTTATTACTGCTCGATAAGTGGTGTTACAGACCCTCCCCTCTGTTTAGAGATTGCTGTTCCATAGCCCGTCTGCAATTTCTGAATCGTGATAACATAACAGATGATCAGCCATTTGGAATTTACAGAGGTAGCGTCTAGGCCAGGCTGAAAGCTGAAAGATGACAAGTGTCCATACAAACAAATATGGAGACAGGAAACAGGAAAGGCAGGAATGTAAGTGATATCTCTGAACACTACTTTTAAAAATCAGGTAAAGAAAGCCATGTCTTAAGGAGCCCAGATTGCACTGAAAGGGTTAGCAGGACTGATGAAAATGACAAAGGTTTGGAGACCATGATGTGCATCATGCCACACAGCCACAGAGAGGAAAAACAATTAAATTGGAACAAAAGAAGCATGCAAATACTGAACTGGCACAGTAGCAATAAGGAAAACTACAGGAAAAGAAGAAGAAAAGAAGAAAAAGAACAAAAGAAAGATCGAAGTCCCAGAGATTCATGCTCTGTGGTAACAGCAGCAGCACCAACACAGTCCTGCCACTCCAGAATCACAGGCAACACCACACACTGTTGTCTACCCGACAATCAATCATAACCAAGCATGTGGTTCAGTGTCAGTGTTTTCCCTGTTTCAAGTCATTTTTGATCTCAGGACATCCACTGAGGGACAGTTTGGCCTATGAGGACCCAACTACAGACCCAAACCTCAGAAACCTGAGGGTCATGGCAGACCAGCAAAATGTGCAGGCTCACCTCCAATGAGAGAAGGAAGGAGTGGACAACTTACAGCCACATACTGCAGAATATAAAGTGCACCCCCGAGTCTAGGTCCAAGCTTTGGTTGTGGACAGCCCGGCCTCAAACAAGGGACTGTACTTAGAATCCTTCAAGCTGCGGACTTTGAATAATAGGGCTGCCCAAAGGAGTCATGGGGGAGAAGAATGCTATCTGACATGTAACCTCACATCTCACAGCATACCAAGGAAGAGCCCACCATACCTGTCATCATTAACAACAGACAACACATATTCATACACATAAACCTGTACAGAAAACGATGGTTCTTTTCTCCGTGTCTAAAAAATCCAAAAAAATGATACATCTCTCCGGGAAGAAACAAGTGACACCAAAAACAAAACCTGTTTCAATGATAATTGAAGGAATATTTATAACCACACAACACTTGTACTCAGAACACACACTAATCAACCAAATGGAAAGAGACATGTTGGGCTAACATAATGTGCACATGAGATGCCATTCATGTCGACTTCCCAGACTCGACAGAATCACCAAAAGATATCCAAGGACTGATATTGCCACCAATCAATCATAAGAAGAAATCACAAGGCCCAGTCAGTCCATTGTGTATTGGTTTCCACTTTATCCCACAAATCAGCTGTGCAGCCGGTACACCACACTGTGGTGCTGTTTCTCAGGATAGACTCTATGGTGCTCTGTAAGTCCAAACACATGGGTTTCAGTGATTCCATAACAGCAAATTCAGAGTCATAGGAGTTGTGAGCAGGCGATGTTAACGACATCAGTGGACTGAAGACAACATAGAGTCTGCTGACATTGACAGGAATGGTTTGGCAGTTTTGGAGCCCTTGTGGACAAAAACCTTGATCAAATTGCAATTATGGCAGAAAGTAGCACAAACAGGGAAATCAGTTACAAGCTGAGGAAGGGAGCAATTGAGAGATGGTGTGAATGGAAATGCTTTCATTTACTCTAGATTGGTTACCTCATGGACCAATACAGCCAACACCACCTCAGAGTAAAAACTGTGTGTGTTTAGTTGTAATGTGCAATGTAAAGGCAGCCCAGTGCTTCCCCCACCAACTGGGACTTACATGGCAAATTGTGCTCAGTTTGTTCCAGACACAGATTTTTATCTACCTCTTCAAACCGATGCAGAGAAAATTTTGATAACATTGAAATTAGAAGTGAAAATGGTTAGTACACATAAGCCACTAGCCAGGGGAGCAAAAGCCAACAAAGCAGGTCAAATACGTGTTCATCTGCACAGATGTTGTTTGTTTGAAGAGTTTCAGTCAGGACTAGAATGCACAATACCACAGAAACAGCACCAGTGAATATCATTAATGATCTTTTTATGTCTCAGACAGTAGACTCGTCTGGTTTAAATCATATTTATCAGACAAATTCCAGTTTGTTCATGTTAATGTTCATTCTTCCACTCCAGAGTTAGTTATGGAGTTCCACAGGGTTCCTTGTTAGGACCAATAGTACATGCTCCCCTTAGGTGGTATTATTAGGAAACACCACTGTTATGCAGATGACACCCAGTATATTTATCTATAAAGCTAAATGAAACCAATCAGTTAGTCAAACTATGGGCATGTCTTAAGAACATAAAGGCCTGGATGATGTGTGATTTGACTGACTGGTAGTCATTCAAAACAAGACATCTGAACCAATTTAGTGACAGTAATCAGATGACAAAAATTGGTGTCTGCATCATAGTTTACAAAGTCTCAATTTCTGCGCATGCAGACTGTAGCACAACCTCAGAGTTTTCAAACTAAAACGGAGTCACCAGTGTTTCCAAAAGCCTTAGTTTCAGGAGCCGTTAGACGCCATCATAGCACAGCTGGTGGATGTAAATAAAAAAAGTGTTTTGAATTAAAACATTCATGTAGATGTAGCCTCTGCTTGTCAACAATGAATGCCATAAAATCATGTGGAGAGTTTTTTTGGGGGTTTTATTGTTGCTTGTATGCTCCAGGAAAAAAAAAAGTTGCCCCTTGGTCTTGCCATTTGATCCCACTTTATATCAGACTTCACCTTCCCCAAGTCTTCTCCAGAGTCTTGGAACATCACATCAATCATTTTACATATGTTTGATCAACATCCTTAATTTAATTGTGATTTTTTAAAAATATATCTTAGCTTGTACTATTAAAAAGTGGTGACATGCTGTGTGCTTAAGTAGGAACGTTATCACCTTTCAGGGAAGCTGGACAAATTCATCCAAACTATTCCAGGTGGCTGAACAAACTTTATTTAACCCTACCGGTCAATACATCGAGAACAGTGAAGCTAAATGTTTGGTGTGATTTCTTTT
Source organism: Stegastes partitus (assembly GCF_000690725.1). Lineage (NCBI taxonomy): Eukaryota > Metazoa > Chordata > Actinopteri > Pomacentridae > Stegastes > Stegastes partitus. The sequence goes on along the minus strand of NW_007581403.1, from coordinate 10,624 downwards.
TGTTGTTGCTGATGTTGTTGTTTTTTTAACATAAAATCTTCCAACTAGTTTAAGCTTTGATTATTCCTAAGATATACATGAAGAGAATCTTGTCTTCAATGTAAAACGTTTTCTTTACTTTTCCTCTCTGACTAAAGTTTTGATTGGTGTTCATGTTTTTTTTTTTTTTTTGCTTGTATTTTTAAGTAAAATATGAAAATACAAGAATAAATACATAGATGTCATCAATTGAATGACAATCATAGGTGACTTAGTTTTCATTTATTGCCTGAATGGCATTCAACACATAAGCCCCTGGAAACACGTCCCTGTGATAAGCGGTCTAACGCAGCTGTGAGGACAATCAGTGAACCAGGTGATAATGATGTTGAGCTGGAGGATGTGATCAGAGCCAGACCTGCCTCTCCACTGGTCGCCACTTCCAGCACTTGTCCTCCTTGTTGCTCCTGTTTTCCAGATCATGTTGATGTTTGTCTGTCTTCTTTGGAGACTACTTCACGGTACAATGGGAGGTCCGCTTCAGCGCCCTACATGGCCGGAAAAGACAAACCCGGAAAACGCACTCCAGGACGCGCACCTGTACCACCGTCTCCCCGTGTTCTTGCACGCACCGGAGCCGCTCGTTAAGTCGGAACTGTTTCTGCCCGATCCGCGTAAAAGGAGGCTTCCTGATGAACTGACCGCACTGCTGTTACCGACAAAAAGACAACACCGGCCCGGTCAGGGGACGGAGGACCGCGCTGTGGAGGTCCGGTGCGGCGTGGACACGGTCTCTGTGCGCGTGGACCGCCTCCAGCTGCGCACTCGGACTGTTCCGTCCCTCTTCCGACTGGGCTCATGTGAAGCCTCCAGAGTCAGCCCCCGCTTCCTGTATTTCCACTACAGACTGTCGGAGTGTGATGGAGAATCTAAGGTCAGGACACCACTGAATCAACAGACAAACCATCAGTGTAATGTTTTTAACTTCTTGTCATCTCTCCTCACATTTATTACTAAATATGCAAAAAAAAGTCAGCTGTCAAATGTGACAACTATTAATGTGACTGAGGTAGTTTCAAACGTGTTAACTCTTAAATCTTACAATCTTGTTGTTAAGGCCCAACTGAAAGTAATTTTGGATTTTACCTTAGTAGATCCATATAAGTCCTGTGAAATTAATTTTTCTGTCAGTTGTTTCTTCTGGCACAAAAAGCAAAAGGTGGAAATTTGCTATCCAGCAGCCCCAGTTTGATATACTAAGTTCCAACTGAGGCACTAATTTGTGTGTGGGGGGGAAAAAAGAAAACCGCAAAATCTGGTTATTTGCAATTTAGGATAGACTGTAAAACAGTGAAGCTACTTTTCCAAAGTTTTTCTAGCTGTATATGTTTGTGCAGAAGGCAAACATTCAAAGCTAAATTAATGTCGGGAACATTTAACACCCAATTTGACTTCATAGCTTAATGCTTTCATTGTTAACATTATTGAAACATTGCAACATCCTTGTCGGTCATTCTTCTTGAAAAACAGTTAAAAATCTGAATGAAGAAATCGGACCTCATCATATGAATTATGTATTGTGCCCTTATTTACCTGAGAAAGTTTGCAATGCTGTGCAATTTTTGGCACCGTCTCAGCCATTTAACAAACAAGAGAATTAATGAAATCAACATCAGATGTGGTCAGTCTAATCTAAAGACCCTCTTGATAGTAAATTTGATGTTTACATTTATGTTCTTGGCATCATGGCAATCATCTGTCTTGCCATGAAAAAGTCATCATTTTCATAGAAAACACACCCAAACTGCTACAAACTTTACATCTTTGAAAAGCATCCTGGCCTGAACACTTCTATGTGCCAACTGCAGTCTTAGCTCTACTTACTAGCAACAAGAAATTGCATTTTCTTACACTGTGATGTCCACTGCTTACCATGTTGATCACATCCACCTCAGACTGTAGCGAGAAAATCCTCAAGACTTGAGGAAGCTTTGCTCTGGTGACGTGGTGAATTTTGATGGTTCCAAACTGGAGCTTCTTGGTTGAAACCAGTTCCAGCCTGGACACATCTACTGGTCAATATTTAGTAGTCATAGTGCCACTTATTGGCAAAAGAAAGTCATGTTAATGTGACAAACATCATTCCAATTCAACCAAATGTAGTACAACATTTGTTTTTGTTTTGTTTGGCAAACTACATTTGATTCACTATGTATTGGGATATACGAAATCTTTTTTTCACTTTTTTTTTGTTGTTGTAACTTTTATACCATGTAGTATATACAAAGCAACATGACATGTAATTAGTGGGTGTTTCTGTGTCATATAGTGAGCACAGGAAATGGTATGTAACTCCTGTCTGATGCACCGAGACTCCAGACCTCTGCAAGCCCACCATGAAAACCCTCCATTGTGACACTTGCGCACATGAAGGTGTTGGGGCCTGATCATTTTTGCCTGCAGCTCTAATTTATATAAAATTCTAACATTTCTATCATTTTCAGGTTGTTGATGGTCAGTTGGTGTATACCTATTCACTGACATATACTCCTCCTCCACAAGGCTACGTCATCAGAGTTCTACCACTGGATCTTCCCATCCACTGCCATTACAACAGGTCATTATTACCACTTGTATCCATGGTTACTGAATACAGGTTTTATTCACTCACTCTTTCAGGGCTTTCAGCAGCATTCATCTCAGCATTGCTCTTTTGTGATCTTGCTGTATTTTATATGTATATATTGTGTAACTTCTGTCTGTTTCAGGTTTCTTTATTCTTACCAAGTTGGCTTCAAACCTCAAGTTACGCAAGCAAACTTCTTGAAAAGAATCAGGAGTAAACTTATCTTCAGTGTCACTGTCTGCAATGGTAATGCAGATGTTTCCAGTGTCTTGAAAGTGTTTTACTGTCACCTTCTTTTTCCTTTGAGTTGTTTTTGAACTTAACTTGCTTTTTTCTAATAGTTGACATGTGTTGAAAGGCTAAAGTGATCAGAATTATTCATCCATCTTAATCTTCTGATTGTATTTCTACAGTTTTCTCTTTTCAAATGGGCTATTTTGTCAGATATTTATTTATTTAACTTCACATTTAAAGCATTTCAAAGTGAACTTGAAGACAGTTGCCAGAATATTTTAAATGCATTTAAACTTTCCTTGTATGTGGGCACAAGATGAAGTAAGAAGATCTGTAACTATGTCATCAAAATCCAAACTTTTCTACAGCACAGTCTCTGAGCATTTCTCATCTACAATAGAGAATACAAAATCAAATGCAAATTCAGACAAAGGATTTAATGTCTTTGCTGTGTGTGTGTGTTTCTAACAGCCCAGTGGGAACCCCTCCCTCCAGGCCACTGGTTCATTTTAGGGGAACCTGTGTATTTTGTGGTCCAGACAGGGAATCTATTGAATGGGGAGAGGCTTTATGTGGATGTGTGCTATGCTTCAGCCTCTAAAGATCCAAAGAGCCTGCCCAAAGTGGATATTATTACCAACTACGGGTGTGTTTCTAGTAAGATATACACATTTCTTACATCACTTGGTCTGAAACTTCACATGATTTCAGAGGTTGTGTGCTTTGATTGCAGCTGCATGACAGACAGCAGGAGAGAAGGCAGCAGATCCCAGTTCCTCTCCGGTGTGGACAATGTGCTGAAGTTCTCTGTGGATTCCTTTCTCTTCAAAGCAGCCTCAGAGGTAAGATCAAAGCCATCTTTAATTTGATGAAAGATTACAACCACTTTTAATTTGTTATTTTGATGGAGCAGTCAAAGTTGGGTTGAGCTGTACTCTGCAGTAGTCTACAAAATGTTTTATTTTTACATTGACCATTTCCACAATAAAGTGAAGTTGTGCAGAACTATGACTGATCCATTCCTGGCAACCTTCTGTGACATCCAAGAGGAGATGTGTCCAAGAAGAACATGTAATAATCAGAATCATCTGTTGTGTGTTTCTTTGTGTAGGTACAGTATCTCCACTGTTCAGTGTCAGTCGGTCTCACCACTTCCTACAATGCAAAGTCCTGCAACTACAACAACGCTGCTGGCAGGTTAGCAACCAATTTTATTTTTTTTAAAAACAACTCATGAACATGGCTGGTAAGACACCAATATACACCAATCAGCCACAACATTAGAATGTTAGCGAATAACATTGATCATCTTGTCACAATGCAATGCTCTGGTGGAAAACCTCGGGTCCTCGCATTCATGGGGATTTTACTCTGACACACACCGCTCGCCTAAGCTTCTCAGGAAAATGACAAGTCTATAGCACTGACCCGGCCTCCAAACTTCCCAGGAACCAGTCCAATCAAGCATCCACAGGATGCACCTAAACATGTCCAACCCATGGAGGCCCCACAACCCTCAGGACCAACGGGTCCTCCAGAGTCCCAGCCCATGCCTTGACAGGTCAGAGCTCTTTAGAGAGCATGAAGGGAAATTATATAATAATCAGCAGGTAGTTTAAATGTTGTGGCTGATTGGTGGATACTGACATCTTTAGATTAAAGCACCAGACATGTTAATATGTGCTTTTTTTCTTTTTTTTTTTCTTTGGTGTATAATATGGATAAAGAATAACGATATGTAAACATATATTTATTGAAGACATGATTGCACTAATCTTTTGTTTGTTTTTGTGCATGGGCAAATGAGGTAGCTTGCATGGGTGGCCATAAGGGGTTATTAGTGAAATTAGTGAGATTGTAGCTTTAAGAAAAGAAGAAAAAGCTACAGCACAAATGTGGAATTCCAAACTAACTACAATCATTCTAAAACATAACAGCTACATGATCATTGCTGCTCGTGCTTTTCTTTTTGTTTGACTTCACCTCCTCAACAAGGATCTCTGCCTGCATCCAAGCTGTGAAATTTACCTGCACAGCATCTTGTCTGTACATACAAAAAAGAAAGTTTTGTTTGGCAAATTAACCATAATCTTATTCAGTGCAGTGGTGATCAAAAGTGTTGTTATTCGTGGATAACATCCACAGAGAATCTTAGGGTGTATCACAGATGTCACTGTTGATTCACACTGCAGAAAAGGAATTCAAGAAAATCTGCTTTATTTTAGGAGGATTAAATCTTGAATTTTTCTCTTCAAACATAAATAATCTTGTCAAGCACAAATGGCCCATTTTTTCATTTAGATAACTGCTCTTAATTTTAAGTTTGCACAATTTCTTAGTCAGACTTGTTGGTTCTAGCAAAAGAAACCGATTGGATATCGTATGGACTCTGATAGCGATGCCTACAAAATACAAATATTAAACAAAATTCTCTCATCAAATTTACATATACTTGTCACAACATTATACGTAGAGCCATACTGACCACCAGATTGATGTTGAACACAACGCTATCTGACTGGTCTCTATATGTCTTTTGGGTATATTTCTTGTTATGTTTGGGTTTTTTTAGCACTCTATTGTGGATGTCTAATGAAATAAACTATTTTTACTAACAGACAGCACTGCTTTGTTCTTTCATGTGTAGGTGGGAGGAGCTGGAAGCCTTACCGTCAGTATGCTCCTGCTGTGATTCCACGTGCAGTGACGCAGACGACTGTAAGTTCTGAGAATGTCGTCAGATTAAAGAAATGAAATCACCACATCAGCTGGAAACAAAAGATAAGAAAACACTTGACAGTAATGATGAATAGCCAAAGAATAACATGCAAAATTACAACTAGTACTAAAAATCGACACCATATGAGAATATTTAGTTGTAACTTTCTTTTTTTTTTTTTCTTCTCAGCTATCAAGAATACGGTCAGCAGTCCAGGCTGGTTCATTGGACAGAAGGGGGAACAGAAACCAAGGATGGCGGTGGTATCTTTTCAAACAGATCACAGAAAGGAAAGGGTGGATCAAGAGGAGAAGAGGAAAGAAAGAATGGATGTGCGTCTTAAAGAAGTTCAAACTTTCCCAAAGGAGCCTAAGATTTTTCATGAGGAAGAAGAAGAGATCCTTGGTGAGAAAGAAGAATGGAACCTGGCTCCAATCAGCCAGTGGGAAAAGAAAGAGAAGGAGGAACGTGAGAAAGAAATGGTCATTGCGGAGACAGCAGACAGCCTGCTGAAAGAACTGGCAACAGATGGCTTCATTATGTCAGATGAGAGTAGACCAAATGAACCTGCTCAGGTGAGGGAGGAGGTCCCATATTCTAAAACTGATTTTGTGATTGGTTTATTCAGTGACAATGGTAGTACTAATGCTTCAGGAAATAGTTTTAGTAACACCACTATAAGTACAAGAAACTCCACTGAAGGTTTTAAACATAATGTAAGTAATCAGGACTCTGCTGAAGATCTTTCCACAGCTATGATTCCTATAACTACAATTTGTCCTGACGGTGACGAAGTTAGCTGTAGTTCTGCCAACAGTGCAGTCGAGCATGACCAGAGTAGTGATGGTGTTAGACACGGTACCGTGTATGTTGCTGTTAGTGAAGACAGCTTTTCCCCCTATAAGTCTAGTTCCAGGAGACGTAGTTCTGTTTGGGATTCAAATCCTGATGATGGCCCGTTTAGCAGCACATTAGAGACAGTAGCTGGGTTACATTCTGACACCAGTAACTTTGAAACTGACTCCTCTGGTTTTCCTGGTGCCATAAAGTCCAGAAAGAGCCGACTGAAATTGGATCAGTTCGATACTGTGCTGTGGTCGGAACAGATGAACTATGTTAATAAGTCTGATAAGAGGGCAGAGGGTGATTCTGGTAACAGTAAAGGATCAGAAAGAGATAATCTTGTTCACATCAGAGGGTCAGAATCGGACCAGTCTGCTCGTCCAGCTGGGCGGAGGGACACCGGTAAGTCAGATTTTGATTTTGGACGTGAAAAAGGTGAAGCTCTTCATCTGAGTCAGTTTACTGGAAGAGAAAAGACAAAGAAAGAAGTTTCTGGTACCACAGGAACACATATTATCAGCTCCAGTTCTGTTGGTTCAGAGCACCAAGACTTGCCCAGTCATTCTGCTGTGGTGATGGTCACTAGCACCCTGCAAGACTCTGAGACGAGACAAATGAGTGACGAGGAATGGGCGGAGGCGGTGTCAGGATGGGGCCTGCAGAGTTTGGGTTTTGTGGTGGACAAGCCAAGACGGAACAGAAGCTGAGGCAGATATCAGTGGAAAGAGGAGATGAATTTATTTATACTTTCAGAGGCTTCATATAGCAAGTGTTGATGTTTACACAAGGCAGCAATGTGACAAAAGTAGATGTCAGCGGCATTTGTTGAAATGTCTGAATTACTATTCTAAAATTCAACAGCTTGCGAATAAATTCTATCTTTAATTAAGCTTATTATATTTTGTTGACTGATCCACAGGATAACTCAATCCACCAACCTCACCACAAACTAAAAATTCAACAAAAGATTTGAAAACTTGCATATCATCGCAGTCTGACTGAACACAAACCAGATACACAAGGCTATTTCATGAAGTTCTCGGCCTCTTATCACGACATCATTGCAACTGGATTAAAACAACATTACAGTCTCTGAATTTCTTTCAAATGCTTGCAGTTTCCCAGGTTTGTGTATTTTATGTTCCAGTCAAAAAAGCGATGAAATTCCACAAATGCTCATATATAACATGTATTTAAGATGAAAACCTGATATTGGGGCAGACAACTTTATCAGGAGGATCAGCAGCAATCGCAGAACCTGGTCTTCACCTTCAATGTTCATGAACAAACTTTGATAAATAATCTGATTATCTAATCAATCTCATTTAATGCTAGGGTTCAGAATATGAAATGACTTGCATTTGCAGAAATAAGTCAAGTTACTGTTACTTGTCAAATCAAATCAGGTTTATTGTTATTTTGCTGTACATCACAGTAGTACAGGCAAGATGAGAGAGCGTTTCTTCAGGATTATTCAATCAGCAAGTCCTGCAGAATGCACGTCTGGGATAAGACATCAAACGTTCATTGTTGCTGTCTCCTGAAGGGGGCGCTGCATCCATGCGCACCACCAACATGTTCAACATGGCGAAGACCTGGTTGGTCTTCGGGGACACAAAGACACACACGACGGTGAAGCCGCAGATGTTGCCCAGAGCTAGCTGTCTGTCTATCCGTCCTCAACGATGTCGTCCCCACCAGCTGTATGTCCGTCTGGGATGTTGTCATGGAGCCATGTTTCTGTTAAAGCAAACACACAGCAGTCCCTCCACTCTCTGCGGGTTTCTCTCAGCAAACTCAGCTCGTCCAGCTTGTTGTCGAGGGGGCAGACATTGGAGAGTAGGAGCGACGGTCCTGCTGGTCTGGAGGGGTTAGCCTTTAGCCTAGCATGGATCCTGCTGGTCTGGAGGGGTTAGCCTTTAGCCTAGCATGGATCCCAGCTCTCGTCCTCGTCCTTTGTTTACGTTTACGTGCTTCGTTCTCTCTCGGGTAACTGCCGGTGTAGTCTCCCATCAGACTCTGTGTCGGTGTAGTATGTCCACATCACAACCGATCGCCGCAATTCCAGCGCCGTTCACTGTCCTGACGCCCAGCAAAGTCTTCCGGCTGCAAGTTTTGCAGAATGAACGTCTGGGATAGACAAGACACTCAAAACGTTCACTTTAGTTGTCTCCATATATAGCACGTTATAGTGCTTTTTAGTGGAAAAGTAAATTAGCAATGAGTATAATGAAACAAAATGTTAAGAATAAGACAGTATTATCAAATGTACAAAATTACCAGAGTAATTTAAATACTATGGTCAAACCCTACAAATGTTTCTCAAACACAAAATTCACCTGACTATATTAAATAATAACATAGAAACCGTACAATATTACTAATTATGGAAATGTGTCTGGTTAATTAAAAAGTTAAAGTTAGCACCCTACAACAAATCCAAAGACTTCCTGTGAGCAAGCATGTTGGTAAAAGTGAAGAAGAAGAACTCCTTTTTAACAGGAAGAGCCCTCCAGCAGAACCAGTGTCAGGAAAGGCAGACATCTTGGGATGATCGTGAAAGGGAGTAAGAAGGACAGCAATGATGAACAGAACCAACACTGGACAGATCGGTGGGACCAGTAGCTACAGATCAGACCAGAGCTCGAAATACCTGCAGAGAGAAAAAGGGACCAGGAGGACGGGGAGGACAAATCAAAGTATGGGAGAGAGAAGACACAAAATGAATAGTACTTATAAATGAACAGAGGAAGTGACAACGATGAACACATGAAGAACGCCACATGAACAGGATACACTATAAAAAGAACACCATAAAATGTCAGTAGCTGGCAGCAATTGGCAAGTAAGCTGCTGTAGTACTGTACATTCTACAGTATTCCTACTGTAAATGCATTCACAGTAATTGATATTACAGTAATAATTACTGTACTGTAACTGTCATCACTGGAATAAGTTGCTGTATTTTTGATCACATCAAACATTAGACTACAATAACAGGCACAACTATTAGTTTTAATTACTGTAAATGAACAAAATGATTACATACTGTAAAATGCAGACACTGCTGTTTTCACAAAAAAACGTCATTATTTCATTCAACTATCAACATTTATTTTCATTTGAAATGCATACGAGCTAAACAAATCTTACTTTGCATTTTTCATATTTTATTTTATTCGCAATTCAGCTTGGCTTTCCTGTTCGGTTTCTCCCCCTCAGTTTTGTTTCTGCACCTCAGCTTATATTCAGTTGTTTAATAAATCTTTGTCTGCACCTCACCTGCCTGCCTGTTTGATCTGTGTCTGCACCTGGGTTCCCCGATTATCCCTCATGACAACTAACGTTGCTTCAGTGTGTAAAAACTTCTATAACATTGCACTCGAGAAACTTCTGTCACACAAGATATTTGAAAGTAATTTTTACAAGTAAAACAGGAAGGTTCAAGCAGTGAAAGTGATTAAAATGCTCAGGTGAAAGTGGCAAAGTATGAAAACATGAACCGAGCACTCTGCAATTTTAAACAATAAAATGTCCAAGACTAACCTGATGTTTTGGTTTCTGCTTTCTGACCTGCATTCTTCTTTCTGAACTGGGATCACTAGATTCTCTGCAGTGGAATGAATAAAAATGAATGAGTTGCTTGAGTGAAAATTAATTCTCTCATTAGTTATTTTACAGCCATTCAGAGGTGGACTTGTTTGTGTGCTTTGGGTCACTGTCCTGCTGCAGAACCATTTGGAGTCTGAGCTTCAGGTCATGAACTGATGGTTGATATTCTCCAAAAGGGTTTTCTGATAGAGAGCAGAGTTCGTGTCTCCATCGATCATGAAAAACCATCACACTACCACCACCAGGTTTCACTGCAGGTATCCTGTTCTTCTTGAGGAATGCAGTTTTAGCTTTATGCCAAATGTAACAGGACCCATGTCTTCATAAAAGTTCCACCTTTTACTCATCAGTCCACAGGATATTATCCCAAAAGACTTGGGGCTCATCTATATATATATATGTTTTTAGCAAATGACAAACGTGCCTTTATGTACGTTTTGGTCAGGAGTGGTTTATGTCTTGCAGCTCTCCCATTGATACCATTCTTGCCCTAATGTGTCGTCCTTATTGTGGACTCATGTTCACTGACCTTAACTGAGGCACGTGAGGTCTGCAGTTCTTTCAGTGCTCATCTGGGTTCTTTTGTGACCTCCTGGATGTGACGTCGACGT
>NW_007581402.1:0-54974 GCF_000690725.1 Stegastes partitus | reverse complement strand
TAGGAAGGTACTTCCTGAAAAAAAGCACATTATGTATTTGGGCCTCAATAAAAAAAAAGTCATAAAGAAAGTCATCAGAAAGATCCCGGGTGTCCTCACCGGGACACAAACTGGCGACCTTCTTGCTGCGAGGCAAAGATGCTAACCACCATCCACCTTGTAGCTCTGTACAGTAAATCTCTGCAACAAATTCTTTATATACAACATCATCTGAAAAAGAAGTGGCATCAGCTTGTAATGTCTTTTAACCACACTTCAATTAAAACCAAAAAATAATTCACACATCCATTCCTAATAGTCACTTTTCATATTTGGTAATTATGCTAAACTTAAACAGGAGTTCAAACTTATGTTAAAAAAAAAAATCTAAATAAGTGTTTTAATGTCATTAGGTCTTCAGTGCAGCTGTTGCACAAACTGATTAAAATACATGCCATTTTAAATCAGTCCTCACTAATTTGCTGTTTAAAAATTCCTCTTAAATCACAGACATTCTCAGTTTTTGAACTGCTTTCAGATACTTTGAGGAAATAGCTGATGGTTTTCTGTTGTTCATACTTGGTTGGTTTTAAATTGACCATATTTTTGCATTTTATAGCCTTTAATGTGACAAAGTGAATGAGGCTGTTGGTTCTCTATAAGCAGATCTATTCACAATTCTTATGGCTCTGTTCTGGTTTGGTTTTATATGTTTTTCGACATTTCCACACATTACATCTGAGCGCGTAAAGGAACAGTACAATGTCTATGAAAAAGCTCGATTTAGAGGGTCTCTTATGGACATTTTAGCTTTGATATAATTTATATACAGCTTCCAGTGTAGCTTATTATCCAATCACAATCACAATTTTGCCCACTGAATTAGTTAAAAGATCACCACAGATCACAAATTTAGCTTCACTTAAAGTCATTGTTGGTTAGAGACAACACCCTTAGACAGCATTATGATCCTTAAAGAGAGACGATAAAAAACGATAAGACAGCGGGTACCTCACTGAGTCATTTTTAATGAGATGACACCTTCCATGCTCATTCACAAACATCACAGTGCTTCTAGCTGATGATACAAACACGCTTCCTCTTCATTTACACAGAAATGTAGGCATCAATACTCCATATGTATAAAACAACAAACAAGTCATAAATTCAGCCCCTTTTACATTCGATGTTTAACGAGTTCGTGTGTCCAGAATTTCTGAAACGCCGTCAACTGACTGAAACTCAGCAGATCTTTAAGGCAACGGGATCCACCACACATACCGATGGCAGGCAAACTCTGGCGTACATTAGGCCTTTTGAAAATTACATTTACAAATAGTGTAACTAAACAGTTAAATAAATAGTCAAATGTGCCAAGTAATGGAACTCTATTGTGTATGTTACAGGTCATTACTTGCAGTAGGGAAGAGCCTCCATCATATTGGAGGCGACGGGCCAACGGCTGTCTACGGTCATTGATCCTTGAAAGTCTTGATGTTTTAAACCCATGTCAGTCATATTTTGTAGCATCCTGGAATCTATTCGCCAGATGAGGACCATTCCAGGGATCTCTGCACCTGCCGAGTTGGACGGATCGCGCCGCTTTCAGCTCCAGTCATCGTCCACAAAGAAAAACACAAACAGGCGTTTCTGAGTCTCAACGCTGCCACGGAAGAGTCCGTTTTATTAAAATATGTCTCCGGCTGCGTTGGTGTTTCTCCAAGGATTCCAAAAAGGAAGAAGGAGGAAGAGGAAGAGGAGGAGGATCCGTCAGCCGGGCAGGCAGACCTTTCCAGCAAACAGCAGTCCCACGATGGTGAAGAATATGGACAGAATGAAGAGAACGTAGGAGGAGCCCACCACGGTGTTGTTGGGCAGCTTATACGGCTGTCCTCCGACCTCGTTGATGTAGAAGCCGATCGGGAATATGAGAGCAGCCATACAGAACAGGACCACTGTGACAGGAGAGAAAAAAACAACAGGAGAGAAGCATTAACATCTCCTCCAGATATGTGATGGACAACCAGGGCTGATTCTGCAGCGGAGATGTGGAAATAGGAGGAAAGATATAAGATAATGTAGAAGCTGTCGGTAATGATGCTGCTGAAGTTGCTAAAATTAACCAATCAGTGGTTGAAACAGCAAAAAGTATTTATATAATAGCTTTAATTGTACAGCACTTTTCAAAAACACAAGTGCTTTACGATATAACAAATGTCAAATCAGACAAATAATGGAAACAAACTCAACAAGTAAATAACATCAAATACATTTTGGCTGTAATGCAGTCGCCTCTCTCTATCTGTGCTATCCGATTGGTTACATGTCACGAGAAACAGCCAATCAACACTGACAGATAAATACTGAAAAGTTCTCTTTTAATTCAACATGTAAAACATAATGAACAGCCACTTCACTAAAGGTTTGGACTAGAGTTTGTATTATTCTAAATTCTGACACCAAGAATTGTTATTATTGTTGTTATTTTTTACTACTGCAAATGCATATCTGTTATTGATCTGTTATAAGAATTGGTACTGACCCTTAAAAAACCCATGTTGGTCAACCCCCAGCTGAAGTTAGCCACTAAAACTAGCATAGGAATGGTTTTAATAGACCGCTAAGAACTGACTCACGTTTCAACATTAAATATCTGCTTTTGTTTTGGTCAATCCGAAACAATATATTGTATTTCCTACATATAGAACAAACAGTCCTGAGCTGTATCATTTCTTGCTATATCTGAATTTTTACTTATGGAAGAATCTGTATAATATCAGCAGTTCTTATCGTCCAATTTGCTGCTGTAAAACTCCATATTTCCGTGCTGTGGGATTAATAAAGGCTTATCTTATCATCTTGTTTGGAACCCAGGGCGCATGTCAACTTATACATAATGTCCATAAATTATGTGGATTTTCTCCCATTTAAATTGCCGACAGATGTAAACATAAAATTGTACAGATTATAAAAAAAATAAATAAAGCCACATATGTGTGGTGAAAGTTTAGCTTGTCTTAGTTTGGTCTGCTACAGCTATTAAAGTCACAGTGAATTTGCGAAGTCGGGGAATCAGACTTGAGACGCAAACACCATCATGTGTATCTGATTCTCTCTCCTATGTATATTTCTCTGGTGCACTTTTAATTTAAAATGTTTCTTTGCAGAGGACCTTTGTGACCACCTTGTTGTCTAACATTCAAAACAAAAACAGTGTGTACATTACAATGTTGCTGTAATAACATTATAATTAACATAATTTAATGAAGTAATAATTGCTGCCGATTATAGCTCCAACAGATTTCCTACAGATTATAAGGATTTTTCTTTTGAGTGGTCCAGGTGGGCATCTGAAAGAGGTCACAACTGTGTTTATTATTGAGACAGTAATTGAGTATTTAAATGTGGGGTTGGGACGTTGTTTTTTGCAGCTATAAATTTAAACCCAGTACGGATCATGTTCTAATAAGAAGGCCCTCATCACCAAGCTTATTCAAACCTGCTATTCCCAACTGCGAAACATCGCTAAACTCAAACCACTACTGTCAGCCAAGCAAAAGGATCTCCTGGTACATTCCTTCATGTTCTCATGCTTAGATCACTGTAACTCCCTGTTCACTGGCATAACGCACTCCTCCATAGCTCGTTTAGTTCAAAACTCTGCAGCAAGACTTTTAACCAAAACCAGCCATAAATCCCACATCACTCCAATCCTGGCCTCCCTTCACTGGCTGCCAGTAGAATTCAGAATAAACTTTAAAATATTGTTAATTACTTATGAGGCCCTTCATGGCCTCGCCCCCATATATATATATCTGAATTATTAAATCCTTACTCTGCCAGCTGAGCTCTCTGATCCAATGATCAAGGCCTCTCGGTTGTTCCTCGCTCCCTTTTTAAATCTAGAGGTGATTGTGCTTTTGAGGTTGTTGCTCCTAAGCTCTGGAACAATCTGCCTTCTGCAATTAGATCTGCTGACTCTTTATAGGCTAGCCGTCCTTTAAGGTGTCGTTGTGTGTTGTTATCCTCATGTCTTTCCTGTCCTCTCTCTGTTCTCCTTTCCTGTGCTGATGCTTAGTGTTGTATGTATACATGTTTGATTGCATCAGATTAACTTTGTACTAGATTTTATCAAAATTGTGTTTTTATCTTTTGGATTATGTGAAAGCGCCTTTTAACCTTGTGTTTTAAAAAGCGTTTAATAAATAAACCAGTTATTATTATTATTATTATTATTATTATTATTATTAAGAACCTGTAATGTGTTTCTTGCATTCAGAACCATGTGAGGTCATTAGTTCCTGCTCCATTACTCTCTAAAAAAGATCAATTTTGTTCCCCTCCTTTAAGAATAGAAACCAACCGCCATCAATTAAACCTCCACAGAACGTTGTCAAGATGTTCATGATCATCAGAGCTTTCCTGAAATAAAATTCTAGAGTTGAGGCTGGTTCATCATTTCTTTCACACAGGATTCTTTAGATGTGTCCTACTTTCACAGGCGTTTTATAAACTATAATCGGGCAGTTTTGCTTTCGAGGTGCTGCTTTTCTTCTGACCTTGGTGCAGCAGTTAACAGCTAATAAGTTTGAGCTTGATATTAAAGCAAATTTGCAATTTTGATATTCACATAGAGAAACAGCTGCAAGCTGGCCACAGACCACTGACAAAGGTGTTTCATGCTTTACACCAAAAGTAAAATGACATACTGTAAGGCTTTAATAGCTGGTATTTTTATGCACATCATCTGGGGGATGTTGTTCTGTCATTACTGTGTTTAACATTTACTAATAGCTTTAGACATGTGCTTAGTGATGAGTTGTTAGTTCATCGTGATACTAACATGCACAATAACCACACATAAAAAACCCTGCAAAAAACTACCGGATATGCCATGAATAACAAAAATCATTTTATTGACATGCTCCATGCATTCACACTGCTGTCAGCGACCATCAGAGTATCGGTGGAGACTGTGAGGTTAGAAAAGAGCAAGTGCAGTGTCAAGAGATGCTTCTGTTAAGTTGAGAGGAAAATATTTTCAATCGAGACAAAATGAAACTTGAATTTCTTGTGGTTATGATGTCAAATTTATATGAATATTATGTTCAACTGCTTGGTGCAGCTTGTTCAATAAAAGCATGTTTGAAATCATTGATTTAATCTCTTTATTCAGTGGGCATCAGCTACTTAATGATTGGAGTCTATTACACCTATCAAAGCAGAAAGACGTACGTACTATAAAGCTAAAATACGAAGCACAGATTACGAAGCCCTGGTTTAGAACGGCATTACACTGCTAAAGTGACGTGATCATTTTCATTGCTGAGTCCTCAGAGGCTTTTTTTTTTTTTTTTTAACTGCACCTGAAGGTTCGTCTGAAGCTGTAAATCACATCTACTCCACTGTAGCTCTGGTTTAATTAAAATCTGCATGTAAACATAATTACCTGAGTTTATATTTAGACGCAGCTATATGACATCTGTGAGGCTGTAAAATAAATGAACACAGACGCACAGATATAGAAAATAAACAGTTCTGTTGTACAGATAAGTAGAGCTGCAGTGAGTCATCTATTAATTGATAAGTTGTCAACGACTCTAATTGGTTTGAGCGACTAAAAAACGAAAAATCTGAATACTTTGATTGAAATGTGAATATTTTGTGGTTTCATTACTCCTCTATGACAGTCAACTGAGTGTCTGTGGATAAAACAAGACATTTGAGGATGTTGACTTGGGCTTACGGAAACACACACCAAACAACAAATCAATCAATCAAGACGACAATAAACAGATTAACTGACAATGGAAATAATGCTGTAGCCCGACATATAAGCTGAAGTAGTTTTGTTTGCTTTTTTCCACAATTTGAAAAGAGTGGGTAGAATAATACATTAATTCCACTGTAAGAGAGACCTGGTGTTCTCTGCAATTAGGTGGAAAAAAATATGAGCATGTATTATATATCATCTGCTGTTGAGCAAAGTGAGTTGGGAAAATATTTTGGATATTAACAAAAATCCAGTATTGTGCAGCCCTTGTTTTTAGGGTCAACTTTAGTATAATGACAGATTTTACACTCTGTTTATCATCGGGGGCGACTCATGTTGGCAAATTGCGTTGTATTGTAGTGAGGCCTGTAATAATCCAACAACACAGATAAAACAGTGGTACCAGTAAGCCTGCATAGATACCTAGCCCCAGCTTGATATGAAGGAAATACACTGCTCAAATAATTAAGGGAACCCCTTAACCACCCCGTTTTACTTCCAGTTCATTCCCCTTTTTTTAGATTCACCTTTTCCGTTTGGGAGTCAGCCCTGCTTTTGATTCATTTCCCCTTGTTTTTTTGCAATTGGGGCGGCCACCGGTTGGAATTGGGGGCACGCCGCCCCTTTTGAGGGGTTGTTTTTTCGGGTGTTGCCCTTGGACCTTTTTTTTTTTTTGTTCTTTTTTGGCGGTTTTTTTGTTCCTTTTTCCTTTTGTTCGTTGTTTTCGTCCCGGGGTTGGCTTGGGTTGTTTTTTCCACCCCCCCCAGGTTGTTCGGTTGTTGCGGTTCTTCTGGGTTGGCCCTTCATTTCGGGTGTTGGCAGGAGGTTTTGTTTTTTTTTTCGGCGTTTTCCGGGGCTTGGGGGGGTTCTCGGGGGCCGGGCCGTTCCCCCGGGGGTGTTGGGGGGGGCTTTGGGGGGGCACCACCCCGGCGGCGGGCCTGTTCCTTCTTCTTTTTTGCGGGGGGCCCGGGGGGGGCCTTGCCGGGGCCTTGCGCATTGCCTTCCGGCGGGCCCTTATTTTGCTTTTTTTTGTTCAACTTTTCGGACCCGGCTTCCTTGGGGTGGTATGAGGGCCCGACGTCCACAAAAGGGGCTTGTGCTTAGAGCCCAACACCATGCAGGGAGACTGGCATTTGCCAGAGAACACCAAGATTGGCAGATTCAACATTGGTGCCCTGAGCTCTTCATGGATGAGAGCAGGTTCACACTGAGCACATGTGACAGAGTCTGGAGACGTCGTGGAGAACATTCTGCTGCCTGCAGCATTCTCCAGTATGACCGGTTTGGCGGTGGGTCAGTAATGGTGTGGGGAGGCATTTCTTTGGAGGGCCGCACAGCCCTCCATGGGCTAGCCAGAGGTACCCTGACTGCCATCAGGTACCGTGATGAGCTCATCAGACCCATTGTTGTTTTGTTTTCAACGCATCCACTATTGTCATGAATGAAGTTTTCAACTGGAATATTTCATTCATTGAGATCTAGGATGTGTTATTTTAATGTTCCATTTATTTGTTTGAGCAGTGTATGGTAGGTTCCAGGTTGTAGTTAAATAGTTGAAGAAAAAAAAAAAGAAAGTCTTTTTCTGAACCCTTTTCCTTGAACTCAGTGAAAAACACGACGAGGTCAAAGCAAAGAAAGATGTGAAGGAGAATTCATGACGACGTAAGAAAAGAGAACCTTGATGCTACGAGGATCCAACTGCACTGACACTAGGCTATGTATTCAAGTGAAGGTAGATGTTGTTGACGAGGTTCTGCAGACGATTGTGTATCGCTTTGAGTGCTGTAGGACGGAATCATCTCCCTTCCTTTAAAGGAGATAAGAAAGAAAGCACTGAAGCCATTTAGAGAATCTGACCTGCTCTTATAACAGCTCAATTAGGATCCTTTCTGAGCAAAACAACACTATTCAACTGCAGCTCCTGAACCTGAGCTTGTTGTGACACAGCAATCAGGTTTTCATCAGCACTCGGCCGCATCTGAAACCTCTGCAAGTTCCGGTTTAGCTGGAATCGATGAAACCTTCAGCTGAGCCAGTCCTTCCCAGGAAGAGACAAAATCAATTCTACCTATATTTAGTGTGTATTGGATCCTACGTGGACATGAAGATGCATTTCACTGTTTAAACCAAAAGCTAATTCACGTCCCGCTTGTGTTGTGTGTGAGGACATCAGAAAGACACGTTTGTGGGTGAAATGAGAGAAGAGAGCCGTTTGTGAGCGTAGAAGACGAAGGGTGAACACCTACTCCCCGTGAAGGCGATCCATCGGGCGTATCGGGTGGCCTCGCGGCGCCAGTGTGACATCACCAGCAGACCGCAGGTGACGGTGAGGGAGATGATGCCCAGGATGATGAAGAACAGCGTGGTGATCCACTCCCGGGGAAGCTGCGGGGGGATGCAGGTCCGGTCTCGGCCGTGGATGGTCTGACACTGCCTGACCAGACCCACAGTCAGAGAGCCTGGATGGAGGAAGGAGGAAGAGTAAATAGACTTTCTAGATAGACCTTTCGACAAAGTAATGGAATTATAGATTAAATGTCAGCTATAAGCAGTCAAGTGTTTCCCTGTGTGACGCACACAGTTGTCATTTCAGAACTATGGAACATATTCATTGGCTTTTTCCAGTCGACTCAATGCAAGATAAAAGACCTTCTGGCTGAAATAGCCAAGAAATTAAACAAGCGCTGTCTGAACATAAAGGCTGCTAAAGCACAGACAGAAACATTTCACTCTTAAAAGCTAAATCGAGAGAAATCAGAAGGCAGAAAAGTGCATTTAAAAATAGTCTCATGTACAGTGTGTATTACTATCCATGAACCTATAATAAAAGCCCTTATCAGCTATTTTCTCAAATTCTCATCTGAATTTCAGAGCAGAGCTGTGGAGTGGTTTCACTTTTGTAACAAAGCAGCACCCACACAGTCTTGATAGAGGTGATTACACAGACTATATATAAAAGATATAGATGGATGCGGCCTCCAGGTCTGAAAGGTGAAACCAATGTGGAAGTTACTCAAAACCTGCATTCTTGTAAACAGCCAGCAGGGGGCGACTCCTCTGGTCGCAACAAGAAGTCTGATTGTATAGAAATCTGTGGGGAAATGACCCAACTTCTCACTTGATGTATTGTCTTTTTTAAACATTTCCCTAATGAGTTTATGGCCTTAAATGTTAGTTTCACGTCTCTTTTAACACCGCATGATGCTCATTTAGTAAATTATGGCACCATTTAGAATAAAATAAATGTTTAACCAGGGTCATCTACCATATGACTGCGGTATGGATATGTGGGGGGTCTTCAAGTTCTTGGTCTCATCAAAATATGATCACATCCAGTTTCAAAAATCACATTGGCTAATATATTAACTCAAGGCTTGTGGTTGACCGGTCTCATTTGGAAGGTTTCTAACTCAGTGAAATGACCTGGAAGTGTGTAAGTGGCAGCCATGATAAGAGCTGGTCAAACTCTTGAAAAGGAAAGCTACTCCAAAGCTTCCTTTCTTATCTACATTAGCACAGGATGCACTGGTCCGTCCTTTAATTCTGTCCGACAATTCCTTGTAGCAGCGACATTCCCAATCAACATAATCACAGACTTATGGACTTTGAGGCGTGTTCCCTTTAAGTGTGTGTGAGGGTTCTGATGCAACATACAACCTTGTGCAAGCTTTCTGAGAGTCCATGTATCTCCAGACTTTGCTTTTTTTTTTCATCTGTCAGACACAATAGTGTGCCCCAGTCCTCCTTGTTATACCACTTGGACACCTCAACAATTCACATACTTCAATACAGCAGCTGTGACTTCAGTCAGTGAGGGACGCACCATCCGCACAGATCCACAACAACAACATTCGCCGTTGCATGATTATGATTTCTCTTGATATGATGACCTCTTGGGTCCTCTTGGGTTGTTCTGGTTCTAACCAGAGCCGTTGTTATTGGCTCTGCAGGTGGCTGCAGCGTAATCACTCTCTACAGGCATCCCCCCTCCCGGTTTGATTATGTTGTCCTGGTTCACTCCTCCTTGTTCCCCTCCCACACTCGCATACTCACACATGCACATCAGCGACTTAACTGATTTCCATGACCCCATGTCGAGAGTATTTAATTTGGCCCTTTAATTTAGCTTTGTAACGCATTCTCTAAGTGTTGTGCTGCGTCTCACCTTTGTTGTGGCCACTTAAGCCAGGTCATAATTATGAATTTGCCTTTACATATGTCCTTGACCTCAGGATGTTTTCCATGGAGATCAAGGAAAAGTGTTTGGGAAAAAAACATATTTTTTTGACTATTCAACTGCAACCAAGGTTTCAAAACAGCAGTCCACAAACCAATGGGTGACGTCATGGTGGTCCGTCTCTAACATGCAGTCTGTAGATAATTACTGGAGTCGATGAGTGTGTGACTGGGGATAGTTTTCTTGAACTTTAAGGTTCGCTGTTGCTTAGTCTGTCAGTCGTCTTTAATGTTTTAAAAAAAAAATTTAAAAATCAGGTTTTCAGGGGTTTAAAACAGCATTCAGATAGAATTACAAAGAGGCTCATAATAATGCACATTAAATTTTTCATATGAAATGCAGCTTATTCCTTATTTATCTTATTATTATTGTTTTGGTGTGGAACAGGTGCACAACGCATTTTACTGCATGTTTTACCATGTATAACTGTGTTTGTGTCAATAAAAGATCTTGAATCCTTGGCATATCTATAATTTGGAGTTTTCATGTTTTAGTCCACCTTAACCCTATTCAGGACTTCTGGGGCCTTTTGGACCCCAGGCCATTTGGTTTAGGTGACAGGTATTGTTTTTTTTTATTTTTGAAGATTTTATTTTTTGTAAAGAGGGACATTTGTCATGCATTTGGAACCAAAAATGCGTCAATTTATCCAAAAATGTATTTAACATAGTATAAAAGTCTCTAATGAATACCAACAGATATTTCGCACATAGTCTTTCTTGGGGTCCAGTGGACCCCGAAAGACCTTCTATGCATGGCAGCATGAAAGTCCTGAATAGGGTTAATCTACTTCACAGCAACATGTGACATTATTCGTCCATATGTTGACTCCCTCTGAGCTGCAATGACCTCCCAGGAGTCTCCCCGTTTCCCCCACAGTGAACCTGTCGGTATGGAAACAGGCTGACGGGCGTCCTGCCAGCAGCAGCAGCAGCAGCAGCAGCAGCAGCGACCCCCCCAGTGATTCACAAATGACGTCAAACAGATTCAGGGTTCTGGCGTGAACCACTGAAGCACCGCGCACATGCAGAGAGAGGCGGAAATGAAGAAATCAGTGACACGAGTCATCTGACGGCCTCCTGTGTCACAAAGCCTGGTGGGTGCTGTGATGTCAGGTAGGTAACAGACACCAGCATGAGGAGCCCAGCAGAGAACGCATCTGCTCCACTCTGCAGCCGCTCTGACGACACCAGACGCCCGACTACACATAATGAGGAAAAAAAACGCTAAATGAAATCCTCCCACACTGTCATTTATTCATTTGTCTCCCCTATTTTTTTTTTTTTTGTTTCCCAGAATTATCTTCAGAGAGCAGTTAGAGCCTCGCAAGGAGACGCACAAGACGAGCTTTATACATTTTATTTATAAATCCAATCAGGGCAATTTAAACCCAGAGAGTGTAGAATTAACATAATTGCCTCGACGGCCAAAATTACAAGTCACCAATATGACAAAGGCTGCAGGAAAAACACAGGGAGGCACTGAAATGTCTTTTAATTAGGCAGAAAATTAAATAAAATACGCTACATTAGAATAAACATCGGGGACTTTTAGCAATCAAGACCCCTCCATTTAAATTGAACTGTTTAGCATTTTTATATTGTGTAAAGCATTGACAATTCATGGACTTGCAGATTTTATTCCTGCTCATTCCACAAGCACAAAAAGATGCTTGAAATTAAATGTACTTATTTACTGCGTGTTGGTAATAATCCCAGAAACATTGCCCACCATCTCCTACATGCTTCTCTCCTCGTATCCATCATGCCATGAAAATAAAATCAGCCATTTATCTATTTATTTTGAGCCTTTTTTTGTGGAGCTGTTGCAGAGAGACAGTGGAAGTGGGCGAGAAGAAAAGGGAAACAACATGCAGCAAATTATGCCTCGGGCCCAGTTCGATCAGCGCCTGGAAAAGCTACAGTCCTTGAACATGGATTTAACACTGATGATACCAGCACCAGGAGGAAGAGAACATCAGGTCTGAACCACATCCTCCTGCGGACCGACCTATTCCCCCTACACACAGGATGTCCTGTTCCTTCCTTTCTTTCCACAGGCTGGGGGGACAATGTAAATAGTGCATTCATTTCCCTGCAAATTCCTGATCACAACACCAAAGAAGTCCAACTGAAACAGGCTTTTGCCTCTTGTGGAAACTTTGCTGTTGTCTTTAATAACAACAAGGAAGAAGGAAGCAACGGGAAAAAACAACAATGAACGAATATGATTGAGGGTTAAGGTGGCAGAATAATAAAAGTCAGACATGTTGGGGCATAAAGAAGGGTATTTATACAAGTATGTATAGGAAATATGAGGAGGACACTGGATTTTTGATTTGTTGTAACAGAACATGGAGAAGAGTTGCCCTAATGGCTCCAACATATTTTGCTTTTCTTCAATTCATCCAACCACCAATCCATTTGGTATACTTACTTTATCCCATGGAGGTTGCAGAAGGCTGCTCTAGATGAAGCGCATGTGCAAGTTTAATAGGAGAGATGTGTTAACTCCATCTCATTCCTCTTAGTGAATATGAGCTATTTCTGCTGCCCTGTTCTCTACATCACTTCAGTTTTCCTACACTTTCACTACACTCGTCCAATGATTCATCTGCTCGCACTCGGAGCCAATCAGCCCCCTAGACTCTGTTCTTGTCTGTCAATCTTCCTCCTAGGCCACTGATGCCCCCTCCTCCATACCTCCACCTCGTCCCGATGTCCAGCGAACCTTGATCGGTCTCCATCAGCCATCTGCTATAGCTTTGCTCCACCACCACCACCATCAGGGTCCAGACTTCTATCCTCATTTCCCACCTTCATCAGCTTCATGATGTTGCTTCTTAGTGGAGTCTAACCGCCAAAATACTTTGATTTGTCATGTTTCTGCCATAAGCTTTTACTACTTTTACATGATCTCTCCTAACTTAGAATCACCAAATGCAGGCAGACACAGTGAAAACATGCAAACTCTACACAGACAGATCCCAGCCAGCCAGCATGTTTAAAACCACAAACTTCTCGCTGCTGCACCGCCCCGACTTTGTCATCCTGAGAGAATCCAGAGATCATTTGCAAGAAGTGCTAAACTCATTTTGCTTCACACAATCATCCAGAGTCTGATCTGTTCTGCCTGGCGGGATCGACAGCTGCTCACTTGTCACTTCTCTGCCCAGATGTATCCTGATATTCTGAAAGGCAACGTTTTAGCTGCAGCCTGCTCAGGTCACCAGCTGCAATGAACTATTCACACATGAACAAGAGAACCCAGCAAAAGGAAATCTGTATTCATTACTTACATATGCTTTGGGGAACTTTTTAAAAAGATAACCAGAAATCATTAAAAATATATAAATTATACTGAGATGCAGTATGAACTAATTCCCATCATACTCAATGGTGACGGATGATTCCTGTGACACAAGATGTTTTCTATAGCTGCATAGTGCATCACAGAGCAACTGACGACCCGATATTATCACAATAAACTGATCATGACAACACTGATATCACAATACATCAATTCTGAGATTCACCACCAATGATAAATCAGGATGTCTTTGTAACTGAAGACAAAAAAAATTTACCCCAAAAACAGGCAAAACCAGAAAAGATGTGTTTATTGTATACATTACAGTGCCAATGTGCATGTGTATTATCTTTACTATCCCATTTAATTATGTGTCGATTAAATTATTCAGCTCTGTGATCTGCTTTCGATTGCTGTCCATCACTTCCTGCCTCCTTTCTTCTGTTTACATTACACGCATTCATTGTATCATGATAAGCATTGACTCTGGTCAGTCAAACTGGTTAGAGCGTCTGCGCATTTATAGTAAATCCCCTTTTCTGCATGCTAGTGAACTTGGTATGTGTATCTAAACTACCTACGTTTTTTAGGCCTTTGAGCCTTTATTGTACAGAGAAGGGGAGAGGGAGGCAGGAAAAGTATGGAGAAGAGTGGAGGAAGGACGTGCAGCAAAAGGCCGTGGGTCAGACTCGAACCACGGCCGCTGTCGGGGGACTTGGAGCCCCCTAGTAAACGCTTTCTTAAACTTACACACAGCTTCATGCAGCGTAATCGGAGGCATTCACATTATTGTTTAAAAAATTACAAGACCCAACTGAACATATTTATCAATTGGAGAGCAAATGACAGTACGACACTGATTACACTCATGTCTGACTTGTACATATAAACCAAGCACCCGTAGCCAAAATAAAATATGTCAGAACCGAGCAGGAGGAGCTTTAATTCTCCAGGTGGAAAGCATTACTCTCCCTGGAGGTCTAATTAAAAGTCACACATCTTCATTCCCAAACGACTGTTCCTGGCCTCAGGTAACGAGTATTTGGCTAATTAGACAGGAACAAAAGGCTTTTAGTACAGTAATTACTAACACCATCATTTACGATGACGAATGGAAGGTTAAACCTTCTGAATGGTCTGAACTTCAGTCCTCTTTGTACGACGGCGACTGAAGGAAGATTTGGTGCATGATTACTCACTTACTTATGCAACAGAAAAAAATGCTTGTTATGTACTCAACATGCAGCTGCAGCCAGTTTTTTTGTTGTTGTTGTTGGTTTTTTTTCCCCAACAAATTAAATCCTGTAATAACCACTCGGCACGCCTGCAACGTGCTTATCTCTGCTCCACTGTAGCATTAGGATGGAGGCTGACAAGAGCCTTAGGCAGCTGTGCATACAGTGCAGCGGTTCTGTTTGTCTGTTGCATCAGTTTTGGTCAATGTTTAGCTTTGGACTTTGCATCTGAATATTACTTTACTGCAATAACCGGGGGGGGTGCTGAGTGTATGTGGACCATGTGGGATTTGGTGGGCACCTGTATTCAGCGCTTTAATTCTAGGACTGACTGTACCATCAATGAAATTTGGCTTCCCACACATGATAATCATTGGCAGTGGAATGATCCTATTGGTGATAACTGATCGCTTCATTTTATTCAAAACAACAGTTGTTGTCGCTCGATGCCAAAACATTATTAATAATGAAAAATTCATGAAATTATCACTATTTCTCTATGCAGACACATTAATTTGTCCTCAGTTGTGCATGATAGAAGTATTTAAAGCCCCTGTCAACACAATTTCCAGTCTGTAGATCAAGTATTTTCTATAACATTAACTATCCATAACTAAACAGTCAACAGTGAGCGAGCAGTGAGTTAACTAGATCTCTGTATCCTGCTCAGCTTCTCACACTGAGGCTTGTGGCTCGAGGCTAGATTTGCTGCTAACACACCCGAATCTCTGCTCAAATCCAGATGGTGACTTGTGCAGCATAGTTTGTTAGTACAGTGTGTTCAGAAAGTATAAAGGCCCCTTCACTTTTTGCACACTTTACTGTGTTTAAGACTCATTTATAAATGTAAAAAAACAACAACATTATAGTTCATCAGTGTAGTCCTAGCAACCCAAAACCAAAAAAGTGCGAACAAGCTTTTGGAAATGTAATAAAATCCCCCTTTGGTTGCTGATTGAACTCATAAAAACACATCTCTGAGCTTCAAAGTTACATATCTAGAAGCTTTTTTTCCATGGAAATAATCCCTTCCTGCTTTAAAATGGCTTAAATGTAACGCTACATCATCACTTTCTTTAAAATATGCAGATCTCCGCTTCTCTTCACCCAACCCTCCCCACTCCCTGCAGCTCCAGCACACCAGCTCACCTGTGACTCTGCTCAAACACTGTGAACCTACTGTACACTACACAAAGGCAAGTTGTAATATTGGAATAACTCAGCCTCAAATGTTAGAACCAGAAACCAAAGAATAACATATACAGACCGGCACACCCTGCAAGAGGACAGGATTCTTTAAGTTTTTTACATTTAAAACCCTGGAAGTCTGAATCTGTATTTTTTACACAGTTGTTGGTACATTACAGTTTCGAGATGTAAAAACTCAGCCATGGTGGTGACTCCTTATTTGGCACATAATATGTCTTCCAGAATATAAAAAACAACCATATGTAAATATTAACAGTGTAAAAAACTAAATTGAAGGTGTCTTTAAAAATCTAAACTTGAAATCTCTCATTAAAAACATATTTTATAGTCTTTGGTGTGACTCTCTAAACTGTGGTCAGGTGAGTTCACCATCCACTCTTGGAAAACAGAATGGCTTAGACGTAGTTTAAAAGACGTGCATCTGTTTATGTAATGCCCCATGATGTATGTCAGGACAAACACCAAGCCAGTCTCTTGGTAGACTTTCATGATAAAAAGGCAGCGAAGCATAGATCAGGCCATGAAACCATTTCTAAAGCTTTGGGTGTTCCGAGGTGAGGAGTGGCCTTGACGGTTGAGAAATGAAAGACAAACATCTTCCACAAGGACTACATAGTGTTGGCCCGGCCAAACTAAGCAAGTAGGTCCTTCCTCAGGGAGACGTCCAAGACCCACTAGTCCTCTACAGAGATGGACAATCAGCTCGGAGGACAACCACCTCCGTCACTCCATCAATCAGGTCTTTATAACAGAGTAGAGCAGCTAGACAAAGGGCAACTCGAGGATTCAAGGAACTTGTCATGCCAACATTCACATTTGTGGTACGAAACTTGTACTTAGGTCCCGTTGAAAAAGCCTAATAAATAATAAGTACAACAAAACAAGAGCAAAATATAAGTAAAAAATACAGCAATATAAGTGTAGTAAAAGATAGAAACATTAGAGTAGAAAAGCCACAGTTAGTTGTGTTTAGCACTAAATATTTGTGTAGCAGCGAGGTAGACTAATATAAACCGTAATAAAAACTCTGAAGTATAAGGCCTGCTTTTTAGGGACTCTGACAAAAAAGATTCCCTGATCAGATGAGACAGATCTTTGAGACTGACCAGGAGGCTAGTACAGTCCCTACAGTCGAGCATGGCGGCGGCAGCATCATGCCATGTGCTTCTCGCTGGCAAAGGTACTGGATATTTTTACTACTTCAAACAAATGCAGCAAGCAAAATGAGCTCACAACCGAGATCACACTAAAGGTCACCAGGGGTCACATATGGCTTCATTTTAAATAGGTGTCATCACAAATCACAGCCTCTCCAGAATCTGACTCAACTTTCACTTTGATGTATTGACCTTTGCCACTTCCTGAAGCAGATATTCTACGTAAATATAGTTTTCTATTGCCCCAGTGTCATGTGACATCTTACCCGTATATAAGTAAACAAGGTACACAAACGAAGCTGGATGGGGACAAAGTGTCAGCAACCTACCAGCTGATTCTCCAGTGTTGATCCAGTCCGGGTTGGCGATGCTGGCGATGGCGAAGATGTCTGCAGCGAGGAAGAGACATCCTGAAATCACGGTGAGTTTATCCATGTCTTTGAGCCTCTGTCTCACCTTTCCTTGAAGGGAGACGGGACATGAAGAAGTCACCTAAACCCACATCTCCTGTCCCGTGGTGCGGTGCAGCGTTGGGGTGATGGAGACGGGATCCACTGTTTGTCCGCACATCGTGTTTTGATCTCAAGGCGAGGAGGCGAGCAGGACGATTCCCTTTTTTTTTTAATAATCCGTCAACAGCCGGAGCTGCCCCGACCTGCTGGCCCGTCTCCAGCCCGGGAGGAGAGCGTCGCTGCCCGGGTTCATGGATCACCTCGTTCCGGGATGCTCCGCTGCATCTTATTTGCACGAAAGAAAAAAAAATACGAGTGGAAATCTGGCAGAAATCAGCGTACAATTGAATCTCTGTTTTAAATATCCAGCGGTGAGAGCGGGCTCATGCATGCAGTCGACTTATTTCCTGAGTTTGCATGAATCTCCCCCCATATGGAAGCTTTTTTCTTTCCTCCGGACGAGCGCAGACGGGAAACACCGCCCATGCTCACACAAAAGCGCCTTTCTGGAGCTTCAGATCTCCGCATTCACAGCCTGAATCCCCTCTTTTTATTCCTTTCAAACACCTTTTGAATGCACAGCAACTGTATTGTCTGCAAAAACGATGCTGTCCTCTCTCCGCAAGGGAAACTAAAAATCCAGCCAGTTCGCGTCTCCATGCCTGTGTGGTCGGCAAGTCTCGCGAGAACATTCGTAAAACGCTGACTTTTCCTTTACGTTTTGCCTTTAATTTATGCATGTGGTTATCATTGGAGCCTCTGAAACACACCTTAAGACTCCAGTGTGAGGGTCCTCCCTTTGAAAAAATTTAAACATCAAACCTTTTCTCTGCACTCTGGTGATCTTTTGCACCAATCAGTGCCTTTTCTGCATAAATTTAGGGTGGAAATGTCTATATTTATGTAAAAAAAAATACTGTAACAAGGCTCTCAGGCACTCTGCACTGCTTTCAAATATTTATTCTCAACGTTTCTCATTTTATACCACCCCTGTCAGAGTGCTTATTCCATATTTTTACTGCATCCTTGCGTTATCTACACATGTACATGAACATTTTATTATTATTATTAATATTATTATTAATATTATTATATATAACGACACATAATGTTGTAATGAATCATAGGGTGATAAGGGAGTGGGAGTTAAGTTTATACTTCTTCTTCCTACTCCTTTTCAAACTCGTTTTTTTCTCCTTGTTCTTCATT
Source organism: Stegastes partitus (assembly GCF_000690725.1). Taxonomy (NCBI): domain Eukaryota; kingdom Metazoa; phylum Chordata; class Actinopteri; family Pomacentridae; genus Stegastes; species Stegastes partitus. The sequence continues at coordinate 36,414 of NW_007581402.1, read as the reverse complement.
TTTATTTTTGATCAAAACAAATATTTAATTCATTCATTCATTCAAAATACTATGCAGCTCCAGAACTCATGCAGGCCAAACCTACAAAGATAAAGCTCAAACTCCACTTCCTTGCTTGCTTGAGAGCTTTTCACTAGATTGCATTGTTTTCATCAGCACATGAAGTTGCCCTGGAAATGCTGATGCAAAAACTTTCCACGATTTTAAGAACTTATCTATCATATTAACTTGATTCTTAGTCTACACAGGTCTCAAAACTCACATTTTAAAGTATCCCACACACAAAAGCCTTGAAACTCCGTAGGGTTGATAGAATTTATTCCTTATTTTACATTAGCTACACAGTTAATGTGGACAGATGGGTAGAGCACAGTACTGTGATGCACCAGAGCAGCATCACTTGCAAATATAGTGTTACAACACCAATAAATACCCAGAGGTGTTATGACATTATATTTCTTAGAACAACAGCATTGCAAAAAAGACAATGATGACCTCTGTTGGTGTTCAAATGTAGAGGAAACAAAAAATCTGCTTTGCCACCCATCGAGGTGCGGTGCGAGGTGACGAGGAGGGCTTTAGAGCTCATCCACGAAGGGTGTTTTCACAAGGTTGCCGCTGGATACCATGGTCTTCTTGCCTGACACGAATTTCTTGGCAGCCTGGAGGAGGCAAGAAAAAAAACAAAACAGGTAAATGTGTTTAATCTTAACATTAGTTGAATGTAATGGTGCAAATTCTGTTTTAAATGACTACGGTCCTAATTTGACATCCTGATAAAACAAAACCTGAACACAGACAAAGCCAAACGTCTTACATTAGCAACATCAGTCAAGGAGACGTTGTCAATGGTTTTACAGATTTCTTCGGGGGACTGGTAGGATCCGGTGGACACAGTCTGAGAGCCAATCATTTCCATCAAACCCTCTGAGGTTTCCAGAAACATCAGGAACTCAGACTTCATCTGGGCCCTGCAGAGAAAACAAAACACAAACTCATTAGAAGCCCTGACAGCACAAATTAGAACTGAAAAAATACATTCATATTGATGTATTTAGGAAAAGAGAATTCATCCTGTCGTCAGTGTCAATGCCACACTGTGATTCAGTTTTTTTCTATTTCAATTGTAAAATGAATAATCAAAGAATTTCAGCTATTTTTTTAAGGCTTTATGGCATTTAAACACTGTTCTACTGCACAAGGGTCATTTTTAATTTCTCTCTACTTCCAGCCATGTTTGTGCAATTTCCATAGATGTGTGGGACTTTATACTGCAGTTAAAAACGAGCCTATAGTGAGAAACAACGTGACAGGAACTGAAAACACAAAAAAACTGCTTGGAGTTCAGGGGGTTAACAAGTAAAATCTACCTACCAGCATTTCTAACATGTAACTTCACAAGTGTGTGGCACATAGGGTTATGTGCACAACGATCTCTTTTTACCTTTAACCAGTTTATATGTTTCCCCTTGTTTCCAGTCTTATGCTAAGCTAAGCTAAACAGCTACTGGCTCCAGCTACATATTTAATGTAGAGATATGAGAATGATGCTCATCTGTTCATGTAACACTCAGCATGTAGGTAAAAGAAGAATGTTTTTTAAAATGTCAAACTCTTTAACTGCTCTTTACCTACATTTTATGCTTACTTATATTTCCAGTAAGATGTTGTGTTTGTGATAGCATGGCTTCATCGCAACCACTTTTTTTTTTTAAACCACTAATCCCATTTTGATTGTGTTTTACTGCTGACTAAAACATCATAATTTAATTTCTCAACATACTGATGACTTAGACTGTATGCTAGCGATGCACCAGATATGTTTGCTTTCTTACTTGGCTATAGTGAGGTCAGCTGCTGTGACTCCACCATTGGCGACAGCTTTCACCTGCTCGAGAGCAGCTTTAACAATCTGGAGAGACAGAAGGGGACAGAGCTCACATTAAGACATTTTCAGTTCCAATTTGGGGAAAAAAACAAAACAAAAGAAAGACTGCAGCTTCTTTGTTGAACAGTTTATGCTGATAAACACACTCCTGTCACAACTATGATAAACTCACGTCACCAGTCTCTTCAGCCTGGGAAACGGTGTAGATCCCAAACAGACCTGAGTCAGAGTAGCACGCATTGAAAGCAGAGGCCTGAAAGAAAAACAAAACAAAACAGGAAGGACATTTTTACAGGTGTTGTGAGAATTATGGCTGAGCAAATCTGTGTTGTTGAGCTGCATGTGTAGTTTTCATTGTTAAAACACGCTCCTCTTTAGGAGGAAACTGTTTTGTAAGTTTATGTTAGGAGCTGATAGCCACTCACATCAAAGGGGTTAGCAGTTGCCTTGGCAACACCTTGCACCAGTTTGTTGGTAGGGCTGGATCCTCTCTTGACATATGGAAAAGCTCCCAGAACATGCTGCAGCATCGTGAAGGCCAGCGCTTCGTCAGTGAATAGCGCTGCTCCCTGGCTCAACACCGCTGAATGGACCAGACTGCTGGTGTTGGGCAGACGGACCTCAGCTGGAGAGGAGCGAGACAGTGTGTTCAATTTTCTTGGGTCGGAGGAAGAATTTTAATGCTCGCACTGACATATGTTTTGTGGGTTCAGCTCACCTCCGCGATACTGAGCCTTGGCCCCTGTGGTGCCGGCTCCGCTGCGGATGTTGAGGAATTGTTCTCCTAGTTGCTTCAGCACAGCGTGGTCAACACCTGGAGGAAAGAAGAACACCGTAAACTTAACGATCCTTCAGTCATTTAGGAGAAATCTGTGTAATTTTGGTGCCATTAATAGCCTCATGTGGCTACATCAGGAGTTCAGCTGTCTTTATACGGCTATAGTTTTAAAGCATGATGACCCTTACCAAGTCCAATAAGAGCCATTCTCGCGCTCGTGAAATTGTTTTGGACAAACTGGTGCAGCTGGGGAGAAAGGTAAACATTAGAAAGGCAGCTTAAATCGGAGGTTGAATCCAGTAAACACTAAAAGTACTCACATGTTCCGACTTGATCTTGCCAACCATGTGGTCGGGGCAGTACAGGGAGTTACAGAGGGCGTTCTTGTAGGCCGCTGCATGCAGAGCTTCAGCCATCACTGGAAAAGAGAGAAAGAGGCATGATGGTGAAGTGCAGCTGAAAGCAAAATCTGTGAGGTTTCCTCCTTACTAGACAAATCATTATCTGCCTGTCTACAGGATCTGTTATTTTCCAGTTATATACCAGCAACACTCAGATGAAATAACTTCATCAAGTAGATGCTGAATGCTCTCATTTTTGCTGTAGTTTATACTGCAGCTTCAGTTCAGGCACTACATAGAAAGCACCTGTTTTCTGATTAGCTTAACCTAAAAAGAGACACTCAGTTTACACCAGTGGGATGTTTCAGTTTTGTTACATTAGTGTAGGACAGTTCTGACAGCTCACATAAACAATAATCATCAGCGTTTTCACAACCTCTTGTGACACATACCGGTTTGTTAACACAGCACAGTGTCTGAATCTACTCTCGTAAACAGCTGTGAAAAAATGACCCTCATTTTGGTGTAAATCAACAGTAAAATGTCATCAATACTCTAATGAAGTTCTGTGGCATACGAGTCAAATGGAGCGTTTATGTGATCGAACAGTGGATCACTTATATATTTTTTTTTTAAAGTGAGTTTTCAAAGGGAGTAAACACCTACCTATCTGTGGGTTATGTGCAGCCTGTGCATTGTCATACTTCACTCTCGGCGTGAGGTCTGACACTTCCCATGGACGGAACTCTGGGGCTGTTGTCACGTTGATCAAATACTCCATCACTGTATCACTGAATACCAGTGATGAAGAAGGAGGAAAAAAACATGCTTTGAGCTCTTGTGATTGTGCAAGCATCCTGAAAACATAATTATACCTGCAGCATAATCTTCTTCTATCTGCCCCAGATAGTCACAGGCATAGTCCTTTGTTTGTACTACAGACATGAGCCATTTTCCTCACAAGTTCCTTTTACTTAGCATATTAATGGCAGAAATACTTACAGGTCATCTCTCAAGCAGTCAACAGTGTACATCATATTCTCTCTGGATGAAGTCACGCTGCACGAAAACATACAGATATCCAGATTAGAGAACTGAACAGGGAAGACACTCAGACTGTTGTGACGAAGCCGTCTTTTCCAAGTCAAACTTTTTTGAGAAGTTACTAACCTCAGGCTTCCTCCCACAGCTTCAATAACACGGCATATCTTGAAAGCTGAAGCTCCTTTGGTTGTCTGGAAAGGTACAAATGCAAGTTAAAAAAAACTGTATGTAACAACTGTAATAACACGAGTAAATACATGTGAACACTACATGTACAGCAGTGGGCTGAAAAGTGATGCAGATGTTCGATTTGTTAACGTTAATTGTGCAAGACTACTTTGATGAAACCATGTCCATTATAAAGTAATATTTGATTTGCATTTTAGTGCTTGTGCAGTTGTAGCTGCTTAATTCTGATTGTTCTTGACCAGTACCGTGTGAAAATTCATTTTTAAGCCCTGGCCTTCGACCCAGCATGAGACTCCAGTTTTATTGTTTTTACTGTTCTTATTGTCCTTTTTAATGATTCCATTTTTATACTTCTACTGTATTTTGTGTTTTAGATGTTTGAGGTTGTTTTATATTTTGTGTTCACCACTTTGACTTTTGTTGTGTTAAAGTGCTTTATAAATAAGGTTGAGTTGAGTTGAGTTGAGTTGAGTATTCCTACAGAGGACAACGGGCTGTATTGAAGTTTCATACCAGATTGGAGGCCAGCCGGAGGACGTGGGTGACACCCTGGTTATCGAAGGTCTCATAACGACAGCCAGCCTTGACGAAGACACCGATCTTGGAGGCTGGTGAATAATTCTCCAGTGAGGCGATCACCAGCCCACTGGGCAATTTGGTCACCTGGAAAGAAAGATACATGGAGATATTTACTTTAGTTACAGCACTTTCATAAAGCACAGTTAGACATCCAGTAAAAGCAGGTCAGCCAGCAAGCCTCATCTTGCACATGAAAGCACTATTTAAGATCATTTGGACATTTATTTAAATAATTTAAAAGCAGCATAATGAGAGAAGACTATTGACTAAAGCATTTTTCGATAGAAAAAAACAACCGATATTTCTATTCTTAGACCCAAAGCCACAATGCCTGGACCCAGCTAGCCCCAGCACAGCCATCCTCTTCAGTCCCCAACATACATGGACATCCTTGTCGGAATGAGCAGCTCCAGGAGAGCGCTTGAGGCCAGCCAGGGGCTGAGCAAGGGACTGGCCTTTTCTGGCACTCGCATAGAACCGTCTCTGTGGAGAAGAGAAACAAGTCAACAACCACTGACCTGCACATCTTGCGGCTGAAACCCAGTGACCTCCACCTTACGTGCAGCCTGGGCTGCATAAAGCCTTGTCTGGAAAAACAGAGAACATGGGAAGGCAGGGGATTACAACTAACGTGTTGCTGGCTTGTTGACTGATGAATGGGCAGCGTGGGAACAACGGACATCAGAGGGATGAAAGACTTTGGAATGAAGAATGGGATCAGTAATGTTAGCAGGGCTCCCTCTGCTGCTGGCTTGCTGCTGTTAAAGTGCTATATGGCTGTATGCGTACAATAGACTATAAAAAATTCTGTTTTTGTTATTCAACCTCAGCTGATTTTTGGACAGAAGACAAAGTAATCCATCAAGTATGTGTTCCGGAGATTTCAGCTGTATCACCCGATCTTCATCAGCTGAAGTTTTTGTTTTGTAAGCCAAGATGTCTGAGTAGTAGTTTAAGTCCTCACAAAAATACATTTAAAACTACATAATTCTTTCACAACTAAGCAATCTGCTGACGACTATGACATGATTAGGGATTGACTGGCTATTGGCTGGCCGATTATCGGTTATGAGGTTCAATATTTATTATATGTGTTGTTACACTATTTTTTTTTTTTCCCAGCTCATTACCCATGAAAAAATTAGAATGCACTGCTTTGGCTCTGATGCTCTCTCCATCTGTTGTCACCACTCCAGTCTATCAACACTGAGGAATAAACTTACAGGTCTGGAAATAATTATTGGACCATCTGTTGTTTATTTTTGTTTTTTAAAGCAAAGTCTACACAACAGGCCTTCAACATTGAAAATTAAGTTATGATATTATCATATTGCTTAAATAATTACAGCAGCCTCTAAAAGACATGATAAAGGTCATACAATAATTAAAAACATACAATAAATAATGTTTAAAATTATGGTATATTGAAACTGTAGCTATCTTAAAATTCACACGACATGGTGAAAAACATGTTTTGAGTCAACGCTAATTTGTACATTTGCTAAATGTGTAAAGTTAACAGATGAACAACCTTAAAAAGAACGTGTGGCTTGGTTCCACTGAGAACCACAAAAGAACAGGCAGAAAACATTCATCACAGGCGTTTAATAATTATTACCAAAGCTGTATGTAAAACATGAATAAACAAAAAGCATTTCAACAAAGTTTTGTGTGTATCTGATCCGAACATGCTACTATTTCAAACATATATCAGATCCAAATAACTCATCCAAACATCATAACTACAGATCTCCTTGGTTGCTAATTATGGATATTAATATCGGCTATGAAAAAACACATCAGTCAACCCATAGATGTGATGTGTTATGAAGTTCAACAGTGTTCCTACATGGACCTTGATGTCTCCTAAACTACATGGTGACAGACAATATTATCTGTCTTAGAGGCTCATGTTAAATAGTCAGAAATCTTCTACTATGTCAGTGTGCATATTTAAAGATATTATACTTTCAGTGTTGTGAATCAATACTCAGACAGTTCACTTAAAAATGTAGTGCTTTTTCACTGCATGAAGTAGACAGCTCTGCCTTTTGTGAATGTAGCTGTTTATTGTCAAGTCCAACATACAGGTATTACACACTAATAAAGTAAGAACACTGTAGCTGGAACACTTTAAATGGAAATACTACACAACTGACCCGACAAGCTTTAGCTTCATACCTACACAAACAACAAGTCAGCTAGCTCTCACTTGTCTCAAATCTCGACTACCTCGCGTCCACACAGCCTGAGTTGACTAAATTGGGGTTAATGTTACTTTATCTTGGTGTAAAACGACTCTAAATGTGTGCTTTTCGTGACGTAACGATAACAGTTGATTTAGAGCTGGTTAAGCGAAAGAGTCAAGCCGGAGCTGCCTGCTTTCTCGCCCGCTCTTCATCAGACCCTGACCGGACACGACCCCGGATCTTTACATCGTCCGACAGTCAAAACGAAGACTGAACCGGGCTGCTGGTGTGCGTACAGCTTCCCGACACTTAAAACATGAAGGATAGATTAACGGAGTCCTCACCGAGAGCTGGCTGATTGCCCGAATCCCCTTCATCTCCGCTCTCTCCTTCACCCAGGTCGATGGAGCAATATGGCTGGCCTCAAAGTGTCCTACCCAGAATGCACAGCGCGCCCCTTGCTGACAGATATACAGCAGAGCCAATGAGAGAGCGCCCTCTGTTGCCACGGAGATGAACGCAGTTACACAAAAAATATGGACAAACTCTTTAATTAAAGCAGATTAATACAGATTTAACACTTATTTATGGGTCACTTTTTTACCCTCTGGACAGACTTTGTATATTTACTGTTTACTACCCTTAAAACTGACATTGTTTTGTTTCCACATGTCTCAGCATAAAAAAAAACATTTTTCCGATAATATAGAATAGAATAGAACTTTATTGATCCCTTTTTATATATGACATAAGAGAAGGTTTTGTGTTTTGAGTGTGCCTAACAAATACCTCATTATAAATAATTCATACAAGATTTTCACCCTAGTATACAAATAGTTAGATAAATAGTTCGCTAAATTTCTAACACCAATAGTATTTGTAGCCAACTATTAATTATTTCTCTACTGCTACATAAATAACAGGGACTTGCCTTTACTTTGAAAGTTTTATTGCTTTCATTAATTTTGTGTCTTTTTGTTTTAACTTTATTTTAATTGATGCTATGGTGCCCTCATGGTATACTACTTGCTTGTGATCTGCCATAAGCTAATATAGTAAGTGAAAATGAACTATTTTAACTCGGAAATCTCTGAAGAACTTTTGAGCGCGCCAATGCTGGTTTTCCTCATTGAAATGTCCTGCTATAATTATACATTGCTTATAATTTATATATGTGCATTTTAGTTAGCAATAACATCGTATTTCATACACCCGGAGCAATTCCTTGTAACAACTCTAAGGATATTCTTTGAAAGTGTAGCGTACTTCACAGAATCCTGTTCGCTCCCTGTAAATAAAACCGTTTTTCGTGGGCGATTGAATTGATATTTACCCCAAAAAAATGCAAGACACACTTTTAAGACACAAGTCGAATGTCTATAGCATTAAAAATATATGTAACATCCATTCATTTTTATCAACCCTACATTTCTGATATTAAATCAGTTATGCAGATGAAAACTGCCAAAGAAGAGCAAAATAACGCGAGAGTAAGAAAAAAAAAGCTTCCTGTTCCTAGTGCGCATGTGCGTTACCCCACACGTGCGGTGAACGTTCGGACCTGCTGCATGAAACAGAGCTGAGAGAGTCAGTAGCGCTCAAGAAAAACGAAGTATTGCATAAAATAACAGGCGTTTTGTTGCCTTTTCAAACTTTGGTGAAAGAAAATAGTCCTCCGTGAAGCATTTCGCCGAGAGGGCCGGAATACAAGAAAAACTCTTCACAATGGTGAGTGTTGTGTTCTGAATGAGCGCCCAAGCTAGCAGACAAGCTAACTGTTAGCAAGCATCACAGACTTAACTGCAGAATAGCTCTAAACCTAAACTCAAAATTACATCTGTTCGTTTATTTTTTCCATACACTGCTTTTACGCGGCTAATGTGAGTTTACTTTGTTTTTTGTGCTATCACCAGACTGAACCTCAAGTGAACCCAAAGGCCTACCCGCTGGCTGACGCCACGCTGACCAAAACCATCCTGGACCTGGTGCAACAAGCGTCCAACTACAAACAGCTGAGGAAGGGGGCCAATGAAGGTAAGAAAACAGAAAATCCTCTCACTACAACACAGTCAGAGCGACCATATTCATCAGGTAGTTTGTTTACCCGTCTGAAATGTACTGGGACTCTGGAGGTCTGTAAAACGTGGTGTCTCTTCAGATCAACAGAGCTACAAACAGCTAGATTTTCTGAAAAGCCTCTCATATGGGTTCAATTTAAAGATATTCTTACAAATCACACCAGATCACGTGCATCATAGATTGATATAGATAGTTATTGATCAATGATTGTTTTTTTCCTTGAATAATCGAGCAGTTCGATTTTAAAATGTCTTAGTGCAAGACAGCAACGAGAAAATGTTCATATTTAAAGAACTGGAGTCACACAATTTAGATTTTTCTTAAATTCTACCTGAACTGAATATTTAATAATGAAAATAGTTAATTAATTTAAAATATGAGAAGTAACTGATTCATCATTGCACCTCTAATAATATACCCAAGTATGGGCATCAAAAGTTGTTTTATTTTACCATCGATTGATCTAAAAGTCAAATGTTATAATACACTGAAAAAACCACAGCCTTACAGTTCAGGATGTAAACAGCAATAACTTGACATATTTACATGAATAATCAATAATTTAAAAAAAAAAAAAAGGAACTTCCCACAAAATGTGTAATTTGATTAGAGCTTCATGATTTGGGGAAAAAATCTAAATTTTCCAGACATTGTGATTTGCAATATTTTATTTTTATAGTTTGATATTTATTGTGGAATGGATTTAAAGCATGTGATGGAATGTTGCTACAAGATACCATGAAAATGTAACTTGTCATTTCTGATGTAAAGAAAACTATGATTACAAACCTACCAAAAAGGGCTATTTGAAATTATTTCTGCTGGTTCACAAAATGTAAACTCACTGTCCCTGTGATGCTTTCCTTTCTCCCCAGCCACGAAAACCCTGAACAGAGGCATCGCTGAGTTCATCGTGATGGCTGCTGATGCTGAACCACTGGAGATCATCCTCCACCTGCCACTGCTCTGCGAGGACAAGAACGTCCCATACGTGTTTGTCCGCTCCAAGCAGGCCTTGGGTCGGGCCTGTGGGGTGTCGCGCCCCGTCATCGCTACCTCAGTCACCATAAAGGAGGGGTCTCAGCTCAAACCACAGATTCAGTCGGTTCAGATGGCTATTGAGAGACTGCTGGTGTGATTTTTGTTGCACTGCTCTGACAAAATCTCGTTGAAGAAAGGGGATTTAAATAATTTTGTTTTATGTTTGATATAAAGGAGAATGTTATCCATGACAGAACAATATCGATGTTTTAGTTTCTTTTTTCTTTCTTTTTTTACTTTTTAGGACTGTGGTTCCACTAAACTGTGTCAGAATACAATGCCATCTCCTGCTTCATAATAAAATAATTTTCTATTTACACCTGGTGTTTTTATTGTTTATTTTTGTCTTCATTTAGAATTTGTAGGCAGCTTTAATATCATAATGATGTAAAATAATTGCCCAGTTTGTTATTTATTTACAGAGTAATTTGAATTTTAGCATTATGTTTTAAGATTATAAGAGATACTACAAATCAGACTTGTCAAAATGTTCATCATTAGCTAACGGCCTCTGATTGCTTCATCTGTCTCTGGTGGAGCTAATGTTTGTGGAAACTGACCGGGAGGGTTTATTCAAGTACTGTACTTAAGTACACTTTTAAGGCACATGTACAGCACTTGAGTATTTCCATTTTACACTACTGTATACTGCCACTACACTACATTTTAAAGGGAAATGCTTTTACCTTGATACATCTCACATGGTTTCACTTCAATTAATGTTCTAATTAGTCAATATCTTACCAAAAATCCAACATGTGAGAAAAAATTCTTTAAAAAAAACCAAAAACTAATGCATTTGTGATTCAGAACTTTTTTGTTCTTGTTTCCTCTTCGATGTTTGTTGTTTCTATGTATAAAACCGTGTATAACGTGGTTCAAACCAGCTCCACCTGCAGCAGCTACAACAGTAACATACTGCTGACACACTGATGCTTTACTATGATAATCCAGTGATGTCATATATAATAATATATCGGTCATATAAATGTCAAACTAGCACTGTTACTTTAGTACTTTATGTACATTTTGCTGCTTGTACTTTTTTCCCTTTAAGTGGGATTTTTTAGGCAAGACTTTTGCTTGGAATGGAGTATTTATTCAAGGGTCCTTGTACTGAATAATCCAAATACTTCTTCTACTACACTGTCTGCAACAAACACTTAACATCTTTACCAAGCAGGCTTTATCATCTTTGCAAAGAAGCTACAGTATCATACTACTTGTGCGTTTCTATTTTGTTCTGCACTCCTCTCATGTCACAACACACCCAATCTAACACTGACTCTTCTCTCATGTTAACTCCTCCTCTGCAGCTCCTCCTCTCACCACCACACTGTTGAAAGAGTTTCACTGCAGGTCTTGAACGCGGCTCAGACTCTGCTGACTGTGGACAGAGGCTCGGACTTTGTACCAAACACACACACAGTTACTAATCTAAGTGTGAGGAGCAGCAGCAGCAGAAGTCATGGCTGGGCCTCCTGTTATCATATGGGAGCAGGAAGTGGAGCGCCTGTTGCGGTACAGAGACCTGATCCCTCGTCTGGAGGAGGCCTTGGGCAAATTCTCCACCCGAGACAGTGCTGAGGTGATTCAGCCTGTGCGCTCCACGGTGCCGCTGCAGAAACACAGCGGGTAGGCCTCTTAGACTGTGGTAGGCCTGTCTTCTGCTTACAAATGACTCACCAGCAAACAGTAACAGACTGTTGCTGCCAGACACTCTTCGCTTGTGCAGAATATATAAGAGAAGTCACTGCAAGATTGCATCATTTCTTAATAATTGCATTGCTTCTAGCTCTTATTTAAAGTTTAAAAAGGACAGTTTAGATTTACTGTGTTAAAAAAAGGCTCCACATAGAAAGTCAACACAACAAAAGTTACTTAATCAGTGTTTTGTTTAATCAATACTTCTTATACTAAACTTTATTTTTGATGACAGGTTTATTCCTCCTCAGCATGGAGGATACTAAATCTCTTCTGCCATTCTTCAGAGAATATTCTTTCCAGCTGTTCGTTGCTGGAGGGCTTGTGTTGCTCTACCTTTCTCTGTCAAGTGTGATTTATTGGATTCAACTCAGCCATATACATCACCGAGCAATTATTTTCTTCCTCTTCAGAAACTCCTGTGTGGTTTTGGCAGTGTGTTTTGATCTGTTATCATGCAGGATTATTCCTCTTCTGCCAAACCCCTGCAGACTGGGAGTCATCCTGTCAGCCAGTATTTTATCCACAGATTTTCATAGCAGCATCTATAAATGACATGACATCTCCGCACTACCTTTTGCACTCATGCAGCTCCATATCATCACATTCCCTAACCTGTGCTTCACTGTCAGGACCAAGCATTCAATGTGGGTAGCCCACACCAGGTTCACAACAAACATGCTCCACGTGAGCCCAACAAATGTAATTAAAGCAAACAATGTGCTCCTAATAGTCATCAGCTTTCTTTTACTGCAAGTTTACTTCTGCAGTTTAGTGCCAAAGAGCATCCAAGGGTTTATTTTCTTGGAGGCCTTCTATAGAGGCTCACGTTGCGCAATATTCTACACAAACTCAGATTTCCATTGATAACTCCTGTTCCAAACCTGAAGCACCTGTTTTTCAGAGCAAGACTGTGAAAGTGGTGCACTGTCTGTGGCATTATTTTAGGAGGACAACCTCCATGGCTCTGATTAGCGGTACTACGGCTCATTCTATATTTCCTGTTTGCTGTATTTTGATTTGAAGTTAGTCACTGATCCACTGGTATCCTTTACCATCACTGTGAAGCCTAACAACCAGATATTTCCATTACTCTGGCAGTTTGTTTCCATACGGAGCCATGATGTAGATCAGGATCGTTATCAGGCTTCTGCAGAGCTTGATGATGAGCTGATCGATTGAATCAAGAGGGAAACATCTAAAACTTGCAGGATTGTGGCCTCGAGGACCAGGATTGGACACCCCTGGCTTAAGCGGTGTATAGATAATGGATGGATGGATGATTTTGCACAGGGGGGATTTCACTTCTATTTTATACTGCAGGTTTCTTGGTCTGATGCCAACATACATGGAGAATGATGGAGTTCTGTCCACAAAGTTGGTGTGTTTCTACAAGAGGGAGGCCGGTTCCTCTTTACCAGGTGTTCAAGCCACAGTGGTGCTGCTGGATCCACAGTACGGGAACGTCAAGGCTGTGAGTTAAAGTGTTACATGTAACATAAAAAAATGATAAAGGTTGACTTCAGAAACTCATGACATGTTTCCAACCTGCAGGTCATGGATGGAGAAGTCATCACGGCCATGAGGACCGCTGCAGTCTCAGCTATCTCTGCAAAGGCACTTTTTAAAAACATCTATTTACACTTCCTGTTCTCTGGTCCTGCACTGTTTTGAGTTTTAACCCTTTGTTCTATCCTGGTGTGTGGCACAGCTGCTGATGCGTCCTGGAGCAGAAGTTCTGGCCATCCTGGGCACCGGCAAACAGGCCCTGAGTCATTATAATGTCTTCACTGAGATATTTTCATTCAAAGAGGTACAGTGGCAAATGGTTCATGAAGGTTTAAATGGCAGCTCTTAATAGAAGTGTATCTGTTTTTGAACGGTCTTGTGTGTTTAATGAACTTGCTGAACATATCTGTTGATTGATGAACTACAACTCCTGCAACTATTAGACATTAAAAATATGTCAGCTTCTCTCTAGACTGCATGAGATTATCATCACATTTTGTTGATATTTAACCCATTCTTCATTCTGTCTGTACAAAGTTTTCTGTACCACCATTGTCACATAACCCCAGACTAAAACTTTTCCTTATTTAACATCACAGTTTCTATCACATGCTGCTCCATTTTCCTCTTAACATACCTTTGGAGTGATCGATGCTGATTTTCTTACTGATTACTGGAGTATTCTTTGATAATGTTTAGTTGTTCATCTTTTTCCTGGACCTCGACCTCAGGTTCGAGTGTGCGGCCGCACAATGGAGGGAGCGGAGAGGTTTGTCCGCTCAGTCGGCGGTGCAGCGAGGGCCTGTGGCTCAGTGGAGGAGGCGGTGAGGGGAGCCGACGCCATAGTAACGGTAACCTTGAGTACTGAGCCGGTGCTGTTCGGTCAGTGGGTCAAACCAGGAGCCCATGTGGCAGGTGAGGAGGAATAATTCACACACACACAAGCAAAAGCAAAGAGGAAAATTAGTGGAGACAGAAAAAGACAGATTTTAAGTGCTGTTTTTAAATTTCAGAATAAAATCAGAAGACAAATAAAAAGTCAATGTAGCAGATCAAGACTGTTATACAGTAAAACAGTAATAATATTTACAATTTATACATTTATTGCCTTATTTATTTAATCCAGGAATAATTTTCTATCCATATTTATTTAATTTAAAGTAACATTTATTGGTTGATTTAGTGAGTTAGTTCCTATAAAATCAGCAGCATCAACAGTATTATATAGTCATACTCTGGCTGTGCCTCTGTGTGGAGCAGCGGTGGGAGCCTGCAGGCCAGACTGGCGGGAGCTGGACGATGAGCTGATGAAGACGGCTGTGGTCTACGCTGATAGCAGGGACGGAGCCATGGCTGAGTCTGGGGACGTCATCCTCTCAGGGGTCGGTCTGTCACTGTGACTTTTAGTTGCGAACTCCTCCGTTTGTAGACAACATCTATGTGTTTCTGTTTGTTTGCAGGCTGAAGTGTTTGCAGAACTTGGAGACGTTATCAACGGGACGAAACCTGCCCACAGAGAGAAGACCACCGTGTTCAAATCCCTCGATAGGCTGATGAAGGCCGAGTTCACGGCAGTTGTTTTGCCACTTCATCACAGTCAGAGTTTTTCTTTTTTTTCCCCTTTTTTACAACAGGGATGGGAGTTGAAGATGCGGTTTCTGCTAAGCTGGTGTTTGACCGATGGACATCCACATCCAGCCATCTATGAAGAAGTCCTGAACTCTCTGTGCTGATCAAGACAATAAATAAACGGACCACAAATAATATGTTTTAGTCCAAACAGAGCTGATTAGCCCACCAAAAATACTGCTCATACACCAATCCTGCAACAGAGACGTATACATAACTCTGAAATGGTTAGTTGATTACTCATATAGTGAGCAAATAAACAGAACTTTGATTTGCTTCAGCAGTTGATCAGAGTTGACAGAATCTACAGCCAGACCAGCAGCTACTGGGTCACAGCAGTGCTTTAAGCAAATTCCAACATCCTGGTATTTAACAGGCGTATTATTCACCATATACCACACACAGTAAACAGCATTAAACATGAAACTGATTTCAGGTTTATCATTATTTTTTAGAGACATCACATTAATATTGTCATTGTGAATCCTTTAGGTCGGTGGTTCTCAAGCGTTTTGAGCCACAAACCCCAAGATAACATAAGTTTGTGTTTGTGCCCCCCCAATTTGAATTTTTAATATATCACGAGTAATAACTTTGCATAAATGCGTTAAAAATGAGTGTGTTTATTCCACAGATTAATCTCTTTACATTAACACGTTGCTTTTCTTTTGAATGAATGAATCAATTCAATGCATTTCCAACAAATGAAAGGGGGGAAAAAAACAAAAACAAAAGAAAAGAATTTAAAAAAGAGCAAAAAAGAATAATATCACATAATCAAATCCTAATATTAATGATAAAGGAGTGGGAAGATGTATACACTTTTAATTTTGACAGCCTTAATACACATTTCTTTGATAAATGTAGGCTTTATTTTATTTGTATTTTTTTACTATGATCGTGGG
This sequence comes from Stegastes partitus, assembly GCF_000690725.1. NCBI lineage: Eukaryota > Metazoa > Chordata > Actinopteri > Pomacentridae > Stegastes > Stegastes partitus. The sequence goes on along the minus strand of NW_007581402.1, from coordinate 20,539 downwards.
ACCCTCATGGGGGTCCCGACCCCCAGTTTGAGAACCACTGCTTTAGGCTATTATAATCATGTAGTAAAAGCTTGATATTGTGACAGCCTTAATGGGGCTACACTGTGAAAAAAGGACAACATGCAATCAGCTGAAAAAAAAAGAAAAATAATGGGGGAAAAACAATTCATAAAAAGCCAGTAATTTTGCATAATTAAAATAAATAAACAAAAATGCATCTCGCCTTAATCTTATGCAAAATCACGTGTATTTAATGAAGAGTATTTACATGTATGAATACAATCAAATGAACTATAATATCTAATTATGTATGTACAATGTTAAATTAAACAAGATTGACAAAGATGTCGTACATTTGTGAAAACAATTCAGTATTTTGTTGTGACAAACTGTAAATATACGAGATTTCTCTCATTTTTACAAATCATTGTAAAATGGAAGAACCTAACTTTAGAAATATTTTTGCAATGTTCATTTATTAAATAAGAAGGAAATAGTTTTGAAATTATGAAGAATTTAAAAATGTATTTCAACTTTGTTTTTTCATTTGTCAAAAAATGTCTATTTCTTTTTAAATGAAGATTTTATGTACACTGCCTGGCCAAAAAAAAAAGGTCATACACTCTAATACTTTGTTGGACCGCCTTTAGCTTTGATTACGGCACACATTCGTTGTGGCATTGTTTCGATAAGCTTCTGCAATGTCAAAAGATTTATTTCCATCCAGTGTTGCATTAATTTTTCACCAAGATCTTGCATTGATGATGGTAGAATCTGACCGCTGCGCAAAGCCCTCTCTAGCACATCCCAAAGATTCTCAATGGGGTTGAGGTCTGGACTCTGTGGTGGCCAATCCATGTGTGAAAATGATGTGTCATGCTCCCTGAATCAGTCTTTCACAACTTGAGCCCGATGAATCCTGGCATTGTCATCTTGGAATATGCCTGTGCCATCAGGGAAGAAAAAGTCCATTGATGGAATAACCTGGTCATTCAGTATATTCAGGTAGTCAGTTGACCTCATTCTTTGAGCACATACTGTTGCTGAGCCTACACCTGACCAACTGCAGCAACCCCAGATCATAACACTGCCCCCACAGGCTTGTACAGTAGGCACTAGGCATGATGGGTGCATCACTTCACCTGCCTCTCTTCTTACCCTGACTCGCCCATCACTCTGGAACAGGGTAAATCTGGACTCATCAGACCACATGACCTTCTTCCATTGCTCCACAGTCCAATCTTTATGCTCCCTAGAAAATTGAAGCCTTTTTTTCCAGTTAGCCTCACTGATTAGTGGTTTTCTTAAGGCTACACAGCTGTTCAGTCCCAATCCCTTGAGTTCCCTTCGCATTGTGCGTGTGGAAATGCTCTTACTTTCAGTATTAAACATAGCCCTGAGCTCTACTGTTGTTTTTCTTCGATTTGATCTCACCACACGTTTAAGTGATCGCCGATCACCATCATTCAGGATTTTTTTCCGGCCACATTTCTTCCTTGAAGATGATGGGTCCCCACTATCCTTCCAGTTTTTAATAATGCGTTGGACAGTTCTTAACCCAATTTTAGTAGTTTCTGCAATCTCTTTAGATGTTTTCTCTGCTTGATGCATGCCAATGATTTGACCCTTCTCAAACAGACTAACATCTTTTCCATGACCACGGGATGTGTCTTTCGACATGGTTGTTTAGGAAATGAGAAGCAAGTCATTGCACCAGTTGGGGTTAAATAACTTGTTGCCAGCTGAAAGATAATCGCCCGTGCAGTAATTATCCAATAGGAGGCTCGTACCTATTTGCTTAGTTAAATCCAGGTGGCGACTTTTTTTTTGGCCAGGCAGTGTATATTCAATGTGTATTTTTTAATGTGATTTTCTACTAGATGTGTAGATTCAGTCAGTTCAATCATATTATTGATATTGTCTTGTATTAATACTGATTAAATCTGTAAAATGAAAAAGAACAGTTTCAGGTTTTTTACAGCACAACATGCTGCTGACATTAGGAGGTTTAGCTGGTGTGATTACGATGTTCATCATGTTAGTGTCACTATGGTAATATTCACTAATTATCACGTCACAGTACAACTAAAGCTGAAAGAAAAGCCTCTGATAGTTTGTGAATCTAACACTGACACGACAACAAGTCATGAATCGACCAGTGCTGACATACTATGAGCTAAAAATGCTACAATTTTGTTGGTTCCAGGGTTTAAAATGTGAGAATTTGCTTCTTCTCTAAAGTTTTTTAATCGTAAATCAGTTTTTTTTTTTAACTGTTGGACACATTTGTGATAGAGAAAAAAAATCCTGAGTTTCAGTCTGATATATATATTATTTCCCAAAACTGTTGAATGAACAGAGGACAGAAGTGCAACAGAGCATTTTGAATGAATTTATTTGCTTTAAAAAAAAAAAATCAGCACATTACTATGTGAAAATGAAACCACATTTAGTAAGAAAGTAAATTTGTGTCTGATTCCTCTGTGCCAAAGAAACACTGATAAAATGTTGAGTCCAGATTTAGTGGTTCCCTCGGAGCTCGGAGTTTGATCATTGCTCACTTCAAAATAAAATAGTAGTTACCGTTCAATGTTGTACAATCGATGCATTAGGATGAGTTCCGACCTTCAGATATTACTACACTGGCTCACAGACTTCATAACCGCAGTAATAAAAAGGGGGTAAAAATAAAATGGTTACGCACCTTCCTGTGGTAGCTACATGATTGAACACAAAGCCAGAGCACTTTCTGAGCGAGAATGTAGTGAAGACTAGAAATGATGGGTTTAACCGTGACTGAAAACTAACAAATGAGCGAGCACGACGACGCTGGCTGCACTGCACCTTCACATGCCCGACAGTCAGCTTTAAAATACTGTGGATAAAACTTTAGACAAGATTAAAACCTCGAGCAGAGACTGTTCTACGTGCTGCTCGCTGCGATCCGTACTTCTCGGCAGCTGCTACGACATTTCTGCTTTAAACTGTTTACTCGCGACTGCATGGTAACTCGTAGAGGTTCGAACGAAATTAAAAAAAGGAAGAGAAACAACATTTTAGTGTTCACAGAGGGACTACAGAGTAATGACCGTTAACTGAGTTTTGGCAGCACCTCAGTCTAGTCGGATGTAAACAAAACGGTCCGTCAACGACAACAACTGACAATGAAAAAAAAAAAAAAAAAAAGGAAAAAAGTAGTTCTTCTAAAAGAAAAGAAAAAAAAAATGTTTTAAACTAAAATTTCATCAAGGCAGCAGGAATCTCTTAGTGTGTAGGGGAAAGAGTGCAGTGCAGGACCTCCTTCTTTTATAGAGTTAGATCTACGGGCATTTCACAATAAATTCAAGTTCAAGTAGTGTTTCTTCACAATGTCTGAGGAAAATAACATGAAAGTGTTTTTGTAAGATCCTCCCTCGTTCTCCTGAATCATCCTCGGATCCTAAATTAAAACCCCCTCCCGCCCTCACATTCCCCAAGGCCCTAGCAAAATCACTTCATTCCTGTTGATCCGAAAGGACTAGACAGACGTAAGCGTTCAGACAACACATCTGACAGAAAAAAACCCCTCAGCACTGCTTAAACCTGTAAAGTTCTTTCAGATGGAAAGTCTGATCTAACGAAGCTTCTATGTAAGCAAGGACACGGGGTGAATAGATATTTGGGAGAACCCGCCCATCTTCTTCCCTCCAAGTAGGCGAGTTCTAACTGCAACGGTTATATTCTACTCCCTGTGGTTCTCCATTACAATAATGTGCACTTCCTCTTCCTCTTCTTGACCGGTGGGGGGCACAGGACCGCCCTGATGGCTTCGTCGAACACTGTCTTAAGGCCGCGCTGCGTCAAAGCTGAGCACTCCAGATATTTCACTGAGCCTGGTCGCCGAAGGAAAACAAACAAAAGCAAAGAATCAAGTTAGAAAACCAATTTGTTTTTGACTGCAAAGTATCATCAAGTATATTTTAAAATCTTCTCACTCTAGGTCGCCTAATAAAAGGTGCAACAAATCACAAAAGTCACGGTTTGGACTGTATCCCAGCTTCTGACTCTCATGTAAACACACGACTGCAACTCTACACTGAGATTAAGGGAATTATTCATGATCATAAGGCAAAAGTTTATACAAAAACTACCAAGCTGCATTTTGTGAAACTTGGTGGAAAGGTGGCCAATAAAATTTTATTGCAGATCTGGGTCACTTTCTGTGAAACAGGGCGGGCTACGCTCTCCAAATGCTCTTCTAGTTACTTCATAGAGTGACAGCAGCAATAAAACTGCAGTGGGTGGGGCTCTGTATGGATCAGCATTACATCACCGGTGGTTTCCAACTGATGCATCACAAATTAACCACAAACTTAAGTCAAGTGATCACAACGTTGATCAACTACAACTGATCAGTGCAGAAAATACAAATGGCATCATGTCCAAAATCTTTCAGTTTCAGACAAACATCAGTCAAACCCAACAACTGAATGTAAAATGTAACTAAATGCAATGTTAACCCTTACTTTTAGTTTTGTCTTTATATACCACATGGAAACATGTTGCCCAAGTTTGGGATCTTTTTTCAGTACAGCATCACCTTTACAATCTGACTATTATTGTTTCACTTTAACCTACTATATTCACATCTGGGCTCCATCAGATCTGAAGTGATGTATTATTTATTACAAAAAAAAAACACAAACATGCTTATTGAAGCATTTTGAAAGTTGAAAATGTAACTACAGGTTGCAGATATGAACATGAAAAGGTAAATGTGATATAAATCAACCTAAATACAAATATTTGCAACTATATACGAAGCAGGTGTGGCTTTCTTTCTGTTTATCGATACCACTCCTGAAAATAGTTTCTGTCCAGAATGACTGTCCATTGACATGAATCAAAAACTGGGAAAGAGTTTGAAGTCTGCACTTTCCAGTGAAGTTGACGTCATCGCCGTACGTGCGCTAGTCTTGAAAATGTCATATGATTATATCACGCTGGCATGACGGTGGACCTCTGAGGGTTAAGAAACTGATGCCATCCACATGCTCTGTAAATATTAGGCAGTTTGTGGCTTTTGCCTTAAAATCTGTCAAGAAAATGTTGAAAAAAATGCAAATGTCACCTTTTAAATCCACAAACTATATAAATTAGGCTTCATATTGGTCACTGAGGAGTGATTTTAACTTATTTAACGTAATACTTCTTTAAACTATCTAAAGATTAGGGATCTATAGATACCCTCCTACCACCAAGAGTGTATGTGATGTCATAATTCCAACAATGTCTCGGTGAAACTGTGTCCCTCAGAAATAACAGACATTACAATAAGTTTACAAAGTGTATTAGTGCATGTGTGGAGCTACAACTGACTTATTTCTTTAGCCATGGCCAAGCCCTGAGGGTAGATGATGGGAGAGAGTTTCTTCTCCTTGAGCTTTTCGATCGTGTCCTTGTCGTCTCTCAGGTCCAGCTTGGTGCCCACCAGGATGATAGGTGTGTTGGGGCAGTGGTGTCTCACCTCAGGGTACCACTGCAGCGGGACACAGGATGTAGGATGAAGAGCAGTGGTGAATGAGTGTGGGTTGCTTCGAAGTTATAGTATAGTTATGGAATTATAGTTTTCTTTAACAGCTTCCTGGTTTTTATTTCATTCATAATGTGACCTTTGAGAAACTCAGGAGTAATAAAGTTTTTGCCATGAAGCACTTCCACATGCTTGTATTGTTTTAATGGCTGCATCATTCTATCAAACAGTAACTAAACTGTCTTACAATGTCATTCATAAAATTCTGCATTGGATTTATACATCTCTTCTTTGTCTTTGGAAACCATCACGTTATGACGAGAACCACAAATACACAACTTGAAATCAAGGTTCTGTCCTTAGCTAAGTCAAAAACGGCAACTGTCTGCTGGCCATTATCTTAGATCTGGCTTAATGTCATAGTTGAATTCACCAAAGCTGATATAAGCGTGTCAATTCATGGAAAACAGTGACCCTAGTATTAAAGAGCAGGTTGTTCTCACCTTGGCACGGACGTTTTCAAAGGAAGCTGGACTGACTAGTGAGAAGCAAATCAGGAAGACGTCCTGCGGAGGGAAAATGACGATATTACAATAATGGTACACTGATCATAATTATAGGTGGGAACAAAAATAATCACAACTTAACGCTCGCAACTCAAAGCAGGTTTCTTCTCCTGCCACGTTTATACTCACCATGAGCTTATTTTTTGAAACAACAAAACCTTGGCTAAAAGTGTGCAGATCTCAAAACATATCTACTGTGCAGCATGACACAAATATAAAACCAGAAATTACACAAAAAGAAACAAAAAAAGTAGAATTTACTTGATTATTTATTATAGGAAGCACAGCCTGTTGTTCAGTCAAAAAGTTTAGGAATTTTTGTCACTCATGGCTCCAGTTGTGCTGACTGAGTGCATTTTTCTTCCTGAATCTGTAGAAATGGTTTATTTTTGCCACATTTGTAAATGAGACATAGAGCACACAATTATTTTAAAGATAACATCACAATTTTATGCTTAGATTTGGTCACGTTTTTTGGCATAGCAGCAGCTCACAGATGAGCAGGACTATCAAAAAGTTGAAAATCAGACTTTTTTTTCTGTTTCGATAGATAGATAGATTTTATCGTCTGTCCCAAATACAAACAGAAATTCTCCTCTGACAAGGCTCCAACAATAAAAATACAACACATATGAAAACACACTTGAGACACAAGCTCACAAAGCACAGACGTCTAAAAGAATTGTTGATAAAATGTACTGTTCAGTGTCTTATTTCATTTTGTTCAGGGTGGTTATTGCAGTGGGAATGAAGGATTTTTTATAGAAACTAGTGCAGCTGTAAATGACAGCAGCAGTGACTCTCGCATTCACTCAAATATTGACATAAAGGTAAGAAATAAATGCTAAGAAAATGCTTTTTTGAAAGAAATCCTTTCCCCCTTTTGTTTTCTGGGGGAGGGCAATAAATCTCGACAAATCTGGACTGGTCCTGTTGGTCAAATACAAAGTGACTCCCACTTTCAGCTCCCTGCAAGTCTCTACCACAGAGGCCAGTTTGTTGTGAAGACAAAGAGGGAAAACAAGAGCTGCTTTTCACTTCCTCTCGCCGTCCTCCAGACAGTGTATAGGTACTATGGATACGAGGCTCTGCTCTGCTGAGAGCACAGACTCTGTCTTAAGCATTAGGGGCCAGTGAATAACTGCAAATCAATGCTGGCAAAGTGAAAACAGTGTTCATGCTAACATTGTCTGGCTGACACTAATCTGCACAAACAGAGCTCAGCAGTTGTCCCCGCTGGTGGGTGTATGTATGGGTAGAACATAGATGTATTTATCTGTGTACATACTGTTTGTGGGTAGGACAGTGGCCTGAGCCTGTCGTAGTCCTCCTGCCCTGCTGTATCCCACAGACCCAGGTTCACCGGTTTCCCATCGACCATCACATTAGCGGAGTAGTTGTCGAAGCTGTAGGTAGAGAAGTGAACATCAGATTCCAAATCAAACCAATTAGTAATGCTTTTAATGTACAATGTTGTACTTTCCAAGACAGTAAACAAATAAGCTGCTCATGAAAATGTAGTTGTTTCCATCCCATCGCACCAGGAGGCTACCTTCATCATGTGAAACCTGCCACATTTCCAATGATCATACATCACAGCTGGTCATGAAGTGTGTGTTCATCTGTGTGTGTGTGTGTGTTGCTTACACTGTGGGGATGTACTCTCCAGGGAAGGCATTGGTAGTGTAGCTGATGAGTAGGCATGTTTTACCCACAGCCCTGAGAGGAGAGAGAAGAGAATGATGCAGTGAGGAGAACTGAAGGCTTGATCTACACGACGCCTCTCTGTCTCCGCAGTTACAAAACAGTCTTCTGTGAATTTACAGCAACTACTGAGCTACTTTTTTTGCATAGTCAGTGTAGCCCATCTTGCCCGACAGGTTAACACATCACGTAGGACAAGTTTAATCCAAAAAGCTCTGTCACTTTACTTATTCTCTAACAAGAACCACAATGGAAGTATATGCTTGACATTCTCGTGGCGCTTCAGTAAGTTGTGATGTTGTTTTTTTCAAAAATAACTCGACAGGCTCCAGTACATTCTGCTCGTTCCCAGTGTTGTCCTGAAATAGCTTTTTCTCAAGGGATAGAAACATTAGGCACACAGCAAGAACACTGGGAGACTAACAACATGCACAAATAGTTTACAAAGTGCTGTGTAGGACTGAAAGTGGATCAAGATAGTCGCTAAATCCGATCACTTATGATTCTCAATTGGTATCAGTATTTGTTTTCATATATACGAGAGTGATAAAATACCATCTAGTTGGGAACTATCATCAGTCTAAACTTTTTAAAATGTTTTTAAAAAGATGTTTGAACTGTGATCATTCAAGTTTGGTTTGATTTTCTCAACACACGAACACACAACACACTGACATTAGGTCTTTATCTGCTTGCAAACTATTTCATTTAACGCCTCCATTCTTCAGTTTAAGGCGAGACAATACAGGAAGAAACAGTTGTTTTTATGCACCGGTTAACATCTCTTCCTTCAGATTAGGGAGAAGAAAACATCCATAATACACATTTAGGGGTGCATTTTATTATACACTGCTTGTTTGCATTGGTAGATTTTAATTATATCAAACACATTTAAATGTGGTTTTCTTCAAATTAAGTCTTTCCTCACAATCACCGTCTGGAAATTTCCACTTCAATAGCACTTATACATGAAGCTGCTTACTGAGGGGTTTGTTTATTTATCATTCAGGCTCTGATTTATAGAAAGTTTTAGCTCTGAAGTCTTTTTTTTTTTCCTGCATGTGCACCATATTTCTGAATTTATAGAATGATAAAAAGTGATATCCAAAATCCTCTCTGTAAAACCTTTGGCAATAAAATGAAAGGAAAAAGCTAATTCTGGCTTTAATCTGTATTCGGGAAATAAATACACTTACTTTGTGTGATTCTAGACATATATAATACCTCACTTGCATGTTTTAACTTTAATGCCTTATTGTAAGTTTTCAACCAGGGACATTTAACAGTGATATTTGTCTCCCCTTCTTTGATTTTTTTTAAACTTTTAACTTTCTAATCTTACTTTGAACGAGACTCCAAAAGTCACATTTTGTACTAACCCTTGTCAGAACAACCACTTCAAGCAGCTTTTTACGCCCCAGGAGGAGTCATGCATTTCATACAACCAAGATCATGTCATTTGCTTTCAACAATAAGTGACAATAGTTATAAAGTGCCTGTAAATGTGAGGATGTTGCTCTGTTCTGATCAAGACCACATGGACTGGATTTATGGCATTACAGATGATGATGGTGAGACTGTTCCATCAGCTACTTTTGATATTTACACATTTTGATTGGGGCCTCAAACAACATCAGAGTCAAAGTTGCTTTCAGGCCTCCTGTGACTGTGTAGTTGATGGAACCATACAAAGGAGGCACCACAAGGTTTTTAGACACAAACCCAACAACCATCAATCACACACGTTCATATAGGAAGAGCTATTAAATAGCAGGTTGTCAACACGGCGGCCTGTCATGTCTAATAAACGCCATGCTGTGACCCCTTCAGTCACACCTAACCGGAGCATGTAGATAAATCTGTCTGACCCAGCTGGACTGCAGAGCAGACTGCACAACAACAGCTGTCGCTCATGTTGGCATGTTATCTGAGGCTCGTTAGCCGCTAGCCAACTGTTGGTAACTGGGTCAACACAAACAACCACGTTAGCCTTTACCGGCTACAATACGGCTCAAACGGCGGCATTACAGAGGTCAAAGTGAGAATATAAATGTACTTTAACTTACCCGTCCCCCACCACCACACACTTTATGGCCTGCATCGGACGGCTCTCTCGTTAGCAACCCAGCCGACGGTACAGCAGCTCGATGGCGGTTAGCTTAGCAGGCTAACGGCGGCTAAAATAAAGCGGTCCGGCGTCGCCTGGAAAACTGCAGCTTTAAACACAATAATTAAAAAAAAAAAGGTCCAAAAAGTTTTAAAATGTTGCTGTAGGAACTGGCCCGGCTTGTCTCTGCTTGTCGGCAACACCCCGGTGAAACTCCAAAGTTGTAAAGCAGGCAGGCAACACCCAGAAAGAGGAAAAAAAAAAAAAGAAAAAGGAAACTCTGGAGTCAAGACTGAGGGAAAAAAAAACGCCCACAGTTGGGAGAAGCGGCGGAGAGAGAGGTCCGCTCAGAGCAGCGCGGTCAGCGGCCGCCACCTGCTGGTCGACCCGGGGACACATCCAGAGGTCCGGCACTGGGCCACACACGGAAGCACAGGGTCAGAGGGTCAAAGCAAGACTTCTCAGATAAACCTCGACATTATAACCGCATCAAGGGTTATTTATTGCAGAAGTTATGTATTACTTCCGGCTGTCTGTAGGAGAAAGTACATTTATATGTAGCTCTGTTAAAGTTAGATATCTACTGTCACTCTTTTAGTGTTTAATTTCAGGTTTTTGTCCAATAGTTTTTGTTTTTTAATATTATTTTTTTTGTGTGATGCAATGTTGTTATGTCTTTATATTATTGTGTGTGAGTTATTTTCATATTTAATTACTGGTCTCAGCTGTGATCGACCCTGCTGGAGCTTCTTTGTGACTCTTGTGTGTTTATTTGTGGACTGGTGCTGCTGCCTTTCTTGGCCAGGTCGCCCTTGTGAAAGAGGTTTCGATCTCAATGGGTCTTTTGTCTGGTTAAATAAAGATAAATAAAATAAACTCAACACCATGTTTTTAAAGCTCTTCTTAAAACTTGCTTTTATTGTTTGGCTTTTTTTTTTGTTTGTTTTTTTTAACCAATGCTGACTGTTGTATTCATTTACATGATTTTATTTTGATGCATTATAATCTCTGGTTCTTATTAACTTATTCCAAGTCCCTCAGTTTTGCCTACACTGCTGGAATACACTGACTTATACCACTGATTACAGGTGAAGGATGAATGGGACGATACACTATGTATTATAAGTAAAATACAGTTTTTTCACTAGCAAACTTCAGAACAACAACCTCTAATGTTACAGGTAGTGCATTGCCGAGTGTTTTATTACTATCATCACATGCACAATCCAGTCATTTAACTCACTACGGCTGATAAAATCAATCATCTCATTGCAGTGCTACATTTATTTTGAGGCAGTGTAACCTACTAGCTCTACATGATGACTGTTCTTGCTGCAGCATTTTTCTGTAAAAAGCTCTTTGAGCTGGTTTCTGACATTGTGATAATATTTTATCCAAGAGCACAAAGAAAGATCCTCTGCATGTCCTCCTCATCAGGATAGAGGTTTATGCTGGTATTTGGACAATATTTAACATGAAATATTTAATTGGAAATAATGTTACAATACATCTCAGGCAATGATGCAAATTAATGCAAAAGTAATATAATTAGAAGTGCAACAGATTAGTTTTTTTTAAAAACACAAAATAACAAAAATAATTCATCACCACTTTGAAAAAAAGAATTCAATTCAATTTTCAATTAAATTTTATTTGTATAGTTTACAACATGTTATCACACAGCGCTTAACAAAGTAAGGTATAGACCTTACAAATTTAAACAGAGAACCCAACAATCCAAAGTAGCAGAACCAGGCTCAGGGAAGACGGCCATCTGCCTCGACCGGTTGGGTGAGAGTGGGGATGAGGGGTGGTAGGGAAAAAAGGACAGCAGATGGAGAGCAAGCAATAGAACAGAAAAATAAATATAAGTATTTTGGGGGTTGGTGATAATGACAACTGTGTAAAAAGTTTTTTGAGTAATGACCTTAATATTAATTATTCCTATTACTAGCAGCTAAATAAGTTTTTTGGTCACATTAATGCAACATTTTAAGCAGACTGTATTTTTGTTTTGAGCTTTAAAGATTTGGTCTCCTAATTAATTACATTTAAAATGCTAAACTCCCAGGATAAAGTAATTTCACACAATTACAGTTGTACAGTTCTGAGACACTGTATTTCAGTATTTAGATTTTTAATACTTTTATTCACCACTATTTAGAGGCAAATATTTTTTCTTCACTGCATTCATTGAACAGCAAGGCTTTCAAATCTCTTTGCAAAAACGACATTTACAAGCAAAATATGAGCTCACATTTTAAAATATGGTACTTTTTTTATTTTATTTTTTTTACAAAGGAAACAACCAAACAGTGTGAAAGTCATTTTTACTTTTTGGTGTTAATGTGTTAGTGCATGTATATTAATTATGTCATGACATGATAACATAATGTACTGAACGGAACGTCTCTGCATAAAGAATATGTCTACTCTTGACACTACTTAGAAGTTAATTCTTTTGTCCTTCACAAGTATATTTTTGCATGCCAGGCTTTAATTTGTAATTTTTCTTATAGTTTGGGTAATTTTACTCATGTAAAGCCTCCATACAGCTCTGCTATTACTAATAAAATATTGCTTTTCCCTTTTTTAAGCAGCGACACCGTCAAGCTGCAGTTGAGCTCGTGAACACTGGAGTGCAGTATTGTACGTTTTGACAGTTGACTAACAGCTAACGCAGAATTTTTACTGCCAACTTGAGGGGAAATGTAAAATTTAAACACGTCACTCACTCCCTCCACTTTCTGCTCATCATCTTCACACCGATTTTACTCCTCCATCAATTAATCACCGACTCCATGGCAACCATGCCTCTGCACACACACACAGCGGAGACACACACACACACACACACACATACATTAGTAACCTTGACTCTGGATTATGTTATTGGGGGATTTTTCCAGCAACAACAACACATTAATAGGATAAACGTCACCATTAAGTGGGGGGTAAAAGCAGGGGGGAGAGATTAATGAAGGATAAGCAGGCCTGTCGCCGGCACGACAGGGAGGCTGTAAAACACAGCGGAGGGAGACAAACTGCAGGATGTCTGCATGTCAAACTGAGAATATACATGATGCAGTATTCATGCATGCTAAAGACAAAAACACAAAAAACATATATTGACTTTATATCTTGTTTCAAATGTTGTAACTTTACATCCAAATCAGCAGCATCTACACCATTTATCCAACACACGACTGCTGCAGACTCTGTTTTCTTCTCGGCGCATCTTGTTTAGTGTTTGTTGTCGCTGCTATTTTCCAGTCCACATGACGGCACTTTGGCTACAGATGATTTGGCCTCTTTGGACCTCCGTTACAGTGATTGAGCTGTTATTTGTGCTCAGAAACTCAAATCAAAGTGCAACCTCCCTCCCCTCCCTTTCCGCTCTTTAGGCCGAGCAAAGCTACCAGCTGCTGCTTCATATCTGGTGTGAGAACATGACAGCGGTATTGATTTTCTCATCTAGCTTTTTGCAAAAAGCCTATTTCTCAAAAATGTCCCCTCGTTTTTTTTTTCATGCTGTGCTAACATTCTTTTATTCATCTCATGTGGCTTATGTGGTTTTTTTTGCTTTGAAAAGCCAACGATTTGGACTCGTGCACTGAGGCACATCACATAAAACACGTGAATTAACACGCTTATCTGTGCATCCATTGACAGGCAGTGGCAGGGATATGTCAGGAATACAGATAAGTCATTTGATTAAATTATAGATTACAGTCTCAGCTTTCTTTACGGTCAGCTTGGAGAGAGCTTTTTATGCCTTTAACATTTCAATAGAAATGTAGGGGGTTGTCACAGGGCGTGTTACAGTGTTCCCCTGCTGTAAACCCCCCCAAAAAAGAACAAAAATGTCACATCAGATATGTGGAGAAAGAGATTTTTTACAAGCCACAGCTGCTGTTCAAGTGAATTTAGTTCCGTTGTGCAAACAGTCACCCCTCCTGTCACCATCAGGCCACGTGCATCGTCCTTCAAACCGCAGAGAAACATTTTATCGGATCATTACATTCGACCATTAGTTCTCTAATAAGCACCAAGATTTAATGACCCCTGTCACGCTGCTCTCATTTGCATGGGAGTCAGATTGACAAGCTGCAGGCAGTCATCAGTTAGATGGTAACACAACAGGATACGTGGGCTGTCCGCAATCACAGAATGAGGGAAAAAGTCAACATTTTTAATGGAGTGAAAGCTGAATGAAATGAGTCTTTCCCCAGGATTTCCTCATTTCAGCACAAAAAGCGGACGGCTGAGCCCAGCTGAGGCTTTTGGCATTTTGTGCTGCGGCTATCTCCCCTCCCCACATGATCAGTGTGAGCCTATATGCGGCAGTAATAGATAACGGTCGTCGCTATAAATGATTCAGCAGCTTGAATTGTGACAAGTGACGGATTTTCTAAGAATTTATCTGCAAAAGCCAGTCCGATTGTGCAAATGCGCAGCTTTGATCTGATAATAAAGCCTCGTAACTTTTTCGCATCACAACTGCTTCAAAGTGTAACATTTCGCCACTCGCAAAGGCCAAACTCACCACAAGCACCACAAACATCCTGTATTCCCGCATTAAATCTGCACAACACACCCAAATCCCCATGAAAATGTCTCAGCAATAGAAATAAACTCCTTTTTTTTTGTATTCTCTGAAAGCTGTGAGCTGCCTCGAGGTGCTTCCTGAAGGCCTCCTCCAACATCTCATTGGACCGGGTGTTGAGCTTTGACAGAGGGAGTCACGGTTTTACTTCAGGTCGGTTTCAGGCGGCGCTGTGCAGCTTGTTTATTAGCCGGTGGCAGCAGACGTGAAGCTCCCCCAAAAATAAACTGCACTTTTGAAGAAGTCCTCGCTCTGCACCAACTGTGACGTGCTGCGTATGCAGAGCTTTTAGTCATGAGATGAAGGGGGGGACTTCTGTGCTTGGGTCCGCTCACATCACATTCACAAAGCTGGTTTGTCTCTGATGATATTCTAATAATCAACCATGAGTCATTTTTCTGTGATCAGATTAACTCAGATGGCCCGGTGAGTCACATGTTGCTGTGATGTGATGGGAAAATTCCGGCTGCTGGGTTAAAGAGCAGCTAAATTGCAGCACTTTGCTCCCAGTTGGAGAGATGGTGCACATGTTTCCTTTGTCCTGCCTTTTCATTCTGTGTGCGTTTCTCTTCCCATCATCACTTTCTTCGCTCTCCGGAGCACTGCGAGAGAGGAAGTGTGTCACATTACTTGTGTGTTTGCATTAGCAGGAATGTGCGTGGGACTTAGGAATTCTTCAGCAACCTAACAGGCTCAAACGTGAATTAAACAGACTCCCAGACTTGAGACCCAGACTTGAGCCTGTAGTTGCAGAAAATTAATATTATATATGGTAAGATTTTTAAAAGAAACTTAAATTTGTGCACTGCGAGCGGTGGAATGAAAACCAAGAGGTGATAAATCAAGTGTAATAATTCCTAAACACATTTTTGACAAACAACAATTTGCTGCTCCAACTTTAAAATTTCCCTTGATGATTTCAAACATGATGAAGAGCTGAGCAAACGTACAACAATCAGCATAAATCAAGTATCATATATCACACAAATGACTAAAACTCTGATGCCGTACCTCATTATAACAGTATGGGTCATGAAGCAGGCTGCTTGCTTTCAGCGTTTCTGCTGCTTTCATGCAGCCAGGAGACGCACAGGGTCATTTCCTCTTGAGTGCAGCAAAAGTTCAGGGCTTGGAGATAGATAAAAACAACAAAAAAAAAGGAGCCAGACTGCCACATGAGTGAAGCAGAAATCCTCTGCTGGCTGGAGAATAACCTTTAAGAAGACTCTGTGTGGACTGGTGAGGGATTTCGGGTGTGTGTTTTATTGCTGGAGCAAACACCTGTATACGCTTGTGTGTGGTTATTTTTGATGAGTTGTTAGAATTAATGTTTTTAGTGCACCCACTCTACCTCAAGGTTTTTGATCGCCCACGTTTCCCAGAAACCTTGTCAGTAACCACCTGACACAAAACATGTTGCATGCACTCGATGCAGTATAACTGTACCAAGAGGTCGGACAAAGTATCGACAGAGTAATTTATCACATTGTTCCCTGTTGTGGTACATTATTGATACACTGATGCCCAACATAGATATTTTTTATTTAAAACATGCAGGAACTGGACTCCCACAACCTGCATGAGTTACCAGAGTCACTACTTCATGACTTCTTGCGTTGGTGCTCATCAAATTAAAGAGGACTCAGTCCCAGAATCGGTAAATCATGATATCACCGTGGATGACACATCGTGATGGTATCATATCACGAGTTATGCTGTAAGTCCCACCCCTAATCGCAAGCGTGGAGTTTGTTATTTTTGAATATGAAGTCATACCCCACATATTCAGGAAGTGCATGTATTTGTGTATTGTATTGTGGTCTATATAGAATAGACAATGTCACTGGAAAACTCATTACATTGGAGCCAAACTGCAAAAATCTCAGCCTGATATAAGACTATGTATGTTGAACCATTTGTCTATAGGAAAAAAAAAACAAAGATAGTTTTTTTAGACCAATATTACTTTAGTTATGATAGTTACGGAGGCAGTGTGAACTAAAGCAGGTTTTTTTTTTTTTTTGCAGATGATCACTGTGTCATGTGACAAAACACTACAAAAGATGCTGAATGGATTCTCAGGAAACAAACATTCTCTTTTCCCAGAAGATGATTCCTCCTGGCTGTAGTAATTTCCTGACTTTTATCAAGCGCCATCAGCAAGTCCAAATGTAGACTTAGACATGAAATACTTCAACATCTATGAGAGGGATTTGAACAAAAGCCCTAATTTGGTGATTTTCTGACTTTTCATTCGGCATCAGCATAAGGTTCACGTTGTAAGAGTAAAAGGTCAACTGGTTAGAGACTCATTTTCTACGGTAGATGACTGTCAACCACTGTCTATCCATCCATTAGCTTTAACTTGTATACAGGGTTGTATAAAGTCAGCTGTCACTGTGCAAGAGCGAGTATACAACCTGGACAGGGCGCGAGTCCATTGCATGACTAATGCGAAGAAACAAACTGCCATGCATGCTTACAATCACATCCACGGCCAATTTAGAATCACCAATTAACCTACCATGCGTGTCTTTGGACTGTACAAGCAAGCTAGGGACAAGCCACACAGGGACAGAAAGAATACGCAGCTTCTATGTAGTGGATTTTAATCTGTTTTCCATTTCTATTCTCAAAACAGGCTCATTGTTCCGATTGTCTAATGTCCATGAACATAACAAATCAATTGGAGCATAGCAGCCTGCTTTTTGATTTGGTGTTGTCCGATTTTTCATGTTTCATGTTTGTTTTAACTGTATTTCTTTCAGTTTAGGACCCAGACACTCCAGACAAAACGACCAAAGCTGACTAGCAGATTCAAACCCAGAACCTTCTTGCTGTTAGGCAGCAGTATGAGCCACTGCTCCGAAGCTCCAACCAAATATTTGGTTGTCAGCACAGAATCCTCATCAGATCAGAGTAAGTTGCCTCGGTTGTTGTTGTGTTTAGTGTTATATTAACATGCTAACATGCTAAAATGAGATAGTGAGCATGGTGAACATCAGCACGCTGTCATTCTGAGAATCTTAGCATGTTAACTTTAGGATTTAACCTCTAGCACAGCTGGAGGCTCTCAGAATGCATGCGTTATGGATGCATTGTCAAGTATTAGCACGGAAACTACGAAATCATCATCATGAGGGCATGATAGACTGAGGCAGGCTTTCTTTGCAGAACATCGGTGTCCAGATGGCTGCGTTAAACCACATCTCCAACTGATTATCTTCTTATATTTTCTTAACAAAGAAACAACACATTGCACAGCTCTATAGCTCTTATATGCATGAATACAGAGTGTGTGCTGTCTGTGCTCGGCTCTAATCAGACTGTACCAAATGAACATAGTTGTCCGTGACCGCTCAGTGAGGCGGAGGACGGTTCATCCACTCCCTGCACAATGATGTTTTAATGTGGCTGACATAAGTTGCCTTATAGGAAGCCACTTCCAGTGAAATATGAAGTGCACCCATGCAAAGTTCCTTTTCTCCTGGTGGCTTACAAATGGAGAAAAAATATACATAACTACAGTTTACCGAGGGCATGTGTGATGACACACTGAGGCCAAGTTTATGGGTCAAAAATTAATCATGAGAGCCCAAGCAAAGGATAGCTCATACTTTTTCTGATCTTTTCTGATTTGAAGTCACATGAAATTGGAGTTGAGATCGCCTCAGTTTGACTCACAAAATGTCCTCTGGCCTGGCTTCCTCTATCTAGAAGACACGTGTTACATTTCCATGTATTCTGAGCAACAATAAACGCTGTGCACATTGTAAACAGCAGATGAATTAAGCCTTGTGTTTCTTTGATTTGAAGGGACTGTATGATGGAAAGTGCTCTCTGTGGACTCCACCCTTCTGGTTCCACTGAAACTGGAAATGGAGCCTCTTCCTGCTCCGGACATCTGCATTTATGATTCCCAAAACTTACAGCCCTCACTTCTCTGACACAAAAGCCTGCTTTTTTGTCTACGCCAAGCGACGGATGCAGCGAGAAACGCCAGTGAAATATGATGATGAAGACGTCATGTCCACAATTAACTTCTTCCTTCTAAGTTTCTCTGTTTCACAATTATGAAACCAGCTCTGGTGTGTGACTGAAGGCGGGCCTCTGAGGCGCTGTGAGGAGGAATTTATGGGAACATGCTGCAAATTAATTGTAACTACCAATGCTGTGGAGTCAGTATTTGTTTATGCCTGGAGCTTAAGAGGGGGAAAAACATGTGAGACCAATAATTTTCTATTTTAGGAAAGAGAAACTATTTTGTTGGACAGTATGTGCTGTGCTGACTTTGAAGCAAACACACAATATAGGCGAGAAATTAGGAAGCAGAGGAACACGAATCGTTATTGAAAAGCAGCATGTGATCAAATTATATGACTGAAGCTCTTTTTTTGGAGACAGAACCAACCAAAATTTCAAGGTCATTAAATCAAACCAACTCTCTGATGTTGGACCATTTGATCACTTCAGGCGATTGAATTGAACCTACTGTTTCAGTTTACTGCGGTAAACATGTAAAATGTCTGTATTTATATACAGTAAACTTTGTTCTTGTGCTGAAGGATATACACAGTGATCTGCCTTCGACCTGCTTGTGTGAAACAGTGCCACTTTTAAATACTGCAGCATGTGGATTTGTTGGTCCGTTATGTCACAAGCGGGTTTGCCCAGATTGTGTAAATATGAGTAAATGTTTGTGCTTTGCTTTTTTCTAGCAACAATGAGGTCATTCTTGATGAAACAATGGATACATGCATCAGTTATGTCAGTGTGGCTGTCGGCAGGTAGACTTTCAAAGCAGGACTGAGCATTGTACCGCAGAAGGGAAACTAAGGGCGGGGAGCAGAGCGTATATAACATTTTCCAAACTGGTTGTATAACAGTTGAAGCTTTGCATGAATAGAATTCAGCTTTTTCTTATTACTATTCTTATTACTTTCTTCAAAGGCAGAAGTTTTCATACACTCCCTTGGTATTTGGAAGCATTGCCTTGAAACTTGAAATTCCCATGGTGTTTGTACTTGCGTATAAATGTTTGAACAGATGGACGTGGAACCTTCAGGCATCTGGAAATTGTACCCAAGGATGAACCAGACTTGTGGAGGTCCACAATTCTCTTCCTGATATCTTGGCTGATTCTTTAGATTTTCCATGTTGACACAAAAGGGAGCAGTGTGTTTGAGGTGTGCCTTAAAATACATCTACAGGTGTGCCTCCAATTAACTCACATGTTGTCAGTGAACCTATCAAAAGCTTCCAAAGCAATGACGTCATCATC
Organism: Stegastes partitus; assembly: GCF_000690725.1. NCBI lineage: Eukaryota > Metazoa > Chordata > Actinopteri > Pomacentridae > Stegastes > Stegastes partitus. The sequence goes on along the minus strand of NW_007581402.1, from coordinate 763 downwards.
TGGGCTTTCCCAAATAGTTTGAAGGCATCTTAGTGTATGTGAACGTCTGACTTTGAAGAAAATAAAAAATCTTAAAAAGAAATTCTCTCTCTCATTATTTTGGCGTTTAGCAAATAGAAATAATTTTGGTAATCCTAACTGGAAAACAGGAAAAGTTTAGTCTGATTTAACGTCAGAAAGTGAGAAAAAAAGAAGGTTTTATGTCTTTTTATACAGTGTATGTAAACTTCTGGTTTCAACTGTATGTTCTTTACTACTGCAGACATGTAAATGAGGATAAAACTCGTGAGTTGGTTCCACTGATTAGCAGTAATTCTGTCTCCTCTGGTTTTCTGTGTACAAAGCTCCAAACAGAAATCATAACTTTTCAATTGAATAAACTACAAACTGAATAATAAAATCTTGGCAAAACACAGAATCAAATCAGTACAATAATTGCATCATGATGCGTTTACAGCAGGGAGGATGTTTTCCACACACAGCAGAGCAACAAACAATTCAAGTTTAAATCTTCAGTGAAGACTATAGATTAAATAAAATGGCCAAAAGTCCAATTTGTAACATAAAGCCACATTCAATGCATGTTGTGTTGAATGAATTGTACTTTGTTTTGTTTGTCTGTGTTTTTGTTAAACCAAAGACTTTCACACAAAATAGCAACACTTAAAAATCTCAAGGAAAAGTGGGAAAATGCTCTGCAGCCAGAGGTGGAAGAACTACTCAGATCTTGTATTATAAGTAAAAGTACAAACACAGTGTAGAA
>NW_007581401.1:0-55466 GCF_000690725.1 Stegastes partitus | reverse complement strand
TGCCTTTTCTGTTATTTTATTTTTAGATGGGAGGTAGCAGTGGTTGCACATAACGCTGTGATTCTTCTGGGTTTTTTTTCAGTCGGCTTTGCAGAATTTGTAAAGACGCTTTCGTGAAAATGGACGCGACTGTTTGAAATGCTACAGCTAAAGCAGGACGTGTGTGAAACTGCTCCTCTTTCTCATTGTTTACTTACAGTTTCAGTCAGTTTGTGTCTTTATAATCGATAAAGCAGCGTTTAAAAAAAAAAAAAAAAAAGAGCAGCCACCGCGGGGATGCAGTTACATCTACAACATAGCATTTCCATGCATGGGATGGTTTTGATTACACAGCTGCCATTTTCACTCGGAATTAAAAAACCCCACTTAACCGTAAACGAAGCAAATCAGCGCTGCGAGATGTTTTAGCATCGAGTGGAAATCTGCAAACAACAAGGACGGAGCACAAACAGGAGTCGTCGTGATTAATTTTCGGGGGGGGATAGCTGCGACTGTATGTCTTCGACTTTTATTAATTTACTTATTTTGTTTCGTGGAAAACAGCGGAAACGATTCAATTATCTTTTATGTGGGACACATGTAGAGACGACGTGTGTGTGCGCGACGCACTTTTTCAAGCTGTGTCATGTTTCAGGCGTTTAATAAAAACCTCATTTGTTTGAAACGGGAGCTGATGATCATTAATTTGTAGGTGGAGGAATAAAAACAGTTTGTGTCTGCAACATGTAGACAAAAACAAGATTAATTAAATAGTTCTGAGTGAAATTCTTTTACTCTCCATCTGTCGCTGCTGCTGCTGTAAGACGCAGTTCAACGTTTGTAAAAGTGGACGAATGTTAAATGAATGTTAGAAATAAACCTTTTGCCTGCAGCCTCGCATCAGGGTGATTGATTTCATTTACATTTATATTTAATTTAGCTGTGTTTGTTGTGGTTTTTACTTTTTTTTATTAATTAATCTAAAACCACAGGTCAGTTTTATGTTTGAAAAAAATGTTCGTGCAACATTTCTTCTAAATTATTGTCAGTATTTTTGTTTTATTCAATTTATTTTTTCTTAATTTTAACCAGTGTATCGCTTAAATGTTATTGCTATTCTATTAGATATTGTATTTATTCTCATAGTATTGTAATTTTTCAATGAGCGATATCTGAAACACGGATTTCTCCAAAGATAAAATAGAATTTTATTCATCTGATCTTATCTTATCGATTAATAATCTTGTTAGCTGTCATGCCTTTAGTTACAGCATCCTGTTAATTCAGATTACTGCAACTATGCATGTAAAACAGGAAAATAGAAATATAAAATAAGCTTCAGTTTGTAGCTGTGGAGCATGAAGAGAACACAGGACTAAATATTATAATCAAACTCGACTCTACTGGATTTCTGGGATCGATACCGTTTTTTAAAAATCAACCCAGAAAACAGTGAATGTTTCTCACATCATCAAAAATCACCTACAAGCTCTAACAATGGTTCAAAGAAATCATTTTAATCTAATGTTCAAAGAAGGTATTGAGGATGTTTCTCATTTTAAACAATGCTCCCATAAGTTAGCTTGAATGTTTGAACTGGAACATTCAGAGGATGTACGATAACAAAATTCAAAAACTATTTTCCAGATGTTAACAATCCCTCAGAATGTGTTTTTATAAAATGTTCCTGTTATGATCCAGCCTCTAGGGTCAGCTGGGCGTAACAGAAAACTGTCATCGTTGGTGGAGGTAAAGCAATTTATTGCTCAGTAACACAATGAATTTAAAAAAAACCTGTGTTAATACAAATGAACGGGGCTAATGGCTGCTGCTGAATCAAATGAAACAAGACTTCCTGGCCAGACTTAAATACAGCAACACCCATACCCAACAAAAGAAACTAAAACAAGCGCCTCGAAACACAGACATCACATGAAAAGCTTCTAAACGGAGTTGGACAGCTGCTAACTGGAGCTGCGACTGAACACAGAAACAAGAGGCACCAGAGTGAACCGTTCACTTTAAAGCCTTGGTTTCATAATCCAGGTGTGTTGATTGCTGCAGTTTGATTGGCTGAGGGAGGAGGGGACTGGGTGGTGGTCCAATCAGGAAGAACAAGGGCAGGTCTAATCATCTGCTATGACTATCAGCTGAGGCTCTCCAGGTAGCTCCAGCAGAGTTCATGCTGACACCTGATTCCCATGATCAGGATCGTTATCAGGCTTCTGCAGAGCTTGATGATGAGCTGATCATTTGAATCAGGTGTGTTGGAAGAGGGAAACATCTAGAACATGCAGGACTGTGGCCCTTGAGGACCAGGGTTGGCCACCCCTGGTCTATACAGAGGCCACGAGGGCTCCATCACAACATTGGGCGTCACAAACACCAGCAGCCGAAACACGTTTGCAAAGGTGGAACATTTTGGCTGCGATGTTCTGGGGAGGTTTTGGGAATGTTGTTCCATTAAACACAAGAAATAGTTCCATGCAAATACCATATATGCACTAAACTCAGGACACATTCGTAACTCTAGTGTTTTATGGGTTTATTCAATGGTTTTATGAATGTGTTTTTTTAAAGAATATTTTATATTTATAAATTGAATTTCCCGTCTGGGATAAATAAAGTATATTTTTCATTTCATTAATATTTTATCTTGATAGTCTTGCATGTTTTGGGGTTGTTTTTTGTATTTATGTTATTTTTTTAATGTTATTTTATTCTTTATTTATTTACTATGCACCTAAGGATGGCACTTTTAATTCTGTTGTTCTCATACAATGACAATAAAGACATTCTGATTCTGATTTTCAACATTTGGCAAATGTTTTAAAGGAAAGTCTAGAACTAGAAAAAAGGAACCTCCTGCTGAAAACTCAAGCGTTGCAGAACTTTCTCAAATTGTGTTCAGAGCAAAAACCAAACAAAAAAAAATAAATGAAGTTGGGATCATATTGGCGAATTTTGTTCATTCCAGTTATGTTGAAAATGAAAAATAATTGTTGTTTGTTAACTTTCCAGCAATGCATTTCACAAACTGGTTTGCAGCTGAGCAGACGGTAGCCGAGCTTGTCTGGATTACAAAGAATAGAGTATGTAGTGATGTTTCTGATACATCTTTTTCTGCATCATATTATGTCAAAGAAAGTTTGAATATCGTACAGCACGTACGATAATATTGGCCAACCGGTATATCGGTGGAGCTCCAAAATAAGAAGTGTATATCTGCTCCTTTAGCCCCATGTGAGACACAAAACAAAGGTTCCTGTGCAGACAAACAGCACTGATGTACAGCCGCACAGCAGTTGCATCACATATTGTCGTCTTATTTGACACCTGTAGCACAAACTGGACGCCGCAGGGACAGAATCACTGCATAATAACCAGGATGTTTGCAGCATGTGATGCAATGACAGCGTTTTTTTTTCCCTTCTTCCCGCTGCTGATGCATGGTGACACCGGGAAACGGCGCAGTGGCGTATCTTGATGTGCCAGCCAAGCAATGGCACCCGTCAACCTGCAGTGACACATGTCACGATGCCACCAGAAAGCTGAACGTGCAGCGTTTTGACACGTGTCACTTTCTGTCGGTGCCCTGAAGAGGCTCCACCTCAACCGAGACGTCGCGGGATTCCTCCGGATGAGGAATCTGCGGCCAACGTTTCCAGAGGAGCTGGGCCAGAGTCTTGCAGCTTTGCCTCGGCCCGCGCAAAACAGCTTCACCGGCTAAATCAGACCTCTTTGTCTCAGTCCTTGTTATGTTCTACCCATTCCGGTGTCTTGTTATTATCACCCTGTCTGGAGCAGTCACGGGGGCGACGGGAAGACATCATTTCACAACGCCGCTCATTTCATCATTGATCTCCAAAGAGAGCGTGAGAGAGGTAAATGAAATGAGAAAGAGAAGAGGTTGAAAATAAGACACAGGCTCCTCTTCTTCGCTTTTTCTTTTTTCATTTCATTCCAGTCCATTTCACAAACGTTTGAAATGTGCCAGAGAGCTCCGAGTGCATCTACACACAGAGCATTAGGAGCGCGCCGTAGATACCGGAGATCGTAAAGAGATGGGCAGAGGCTGGTGAGAAGCCATTGTCAGCAACAGTAGAATTTATGCTGAGTGCAGTTCCATTGTTCGGTGCACACAAGAGGTGAGCCCAGGGTGATGATATGTGTGTGTGATTGTCGGGCGCATGCATGTGAGGGAGGGAGGCGGCGGCGGCGGCGTAATGTAGTACATTTCTGTCAGGCATCCGGAGAGATCACGCCATCGTCTGCTGTCATTGCTTCTCTTTCCGCCGCCGCCGCCGTTTCTCCTTTTGCACGGGGGAAGTTTTGATGCGGTTGCCATGGAAACGCAGGCTTTTTTTTTTGTTATCCCCCCCTCCTCTCTTCTATGTGTGTGTGTGTGTGTGTGTGCGTCAGCTGCACCGTGAAAGGCAGGTGCATGGCAGGGACCCAAGGTGACAGTAGTTGAAACATGTTCAAATGTTTCACCAACTGCCAGGGCCCAGAAGCAAGGTCAAAGCGTTTCTATTCTTATTCTGAAGGAGCGAACCTCCCTCACAGCAAACAAACTCCTCAGACCTGCCAATTTCCGAGCCGCGCGCAAACACGTAATTATTCCTCGTCGGCGAACGTTTTTCAATCGTCCCGCGCTAACCAGAAACATTTGCATTGCGTGCGCCCTAAATTTTTTATTTTTGCTGAAACCGTGCACCGTGCGGCGCTCTTTGTTCCATTGATTCATCAAGTTCACACCCTTGAGATTCGCGCACAATGAATCATCTCAATATATTTTGACCAGTGAGATAAATGACCGGGTTCAGAGGTCACTGATTGTGAGGCAGGCGCTTGAGGAGAAAAGTGCAAGGGTAGTGGAACACGGCGAACGCTCGGCCGCTGAAGGGCAAGAAGAAAGAGGCGCAAAGTGATCTTGGCTTTAGCGGCGCGCCCGGGTTATGAAGACGTGTCTGCTGTCTTGTGGGGGGAAAAAAAACAAAACAACAACAACAACACTGATTCGGCTGCAACCTGACGAGGAGCTAAATTTACAGTCTTTCCTTTTCCAGGTTGTATTTGTGAATCTGCTCCGGAATTATTGTCATCGGTGTCAGTTGAGTGTTTGTTTTGGTGATGTGCCAACAGCACCCAAAAGCATGTCTGAGGAAAAAAAAAAAAAAATGGGAAAAGAATCACCGAGGACAAAGCACAACTCCACTAAGCCTCAAGGGTCCCTCAGGCCATATTTTAAGGAGGCTAGAGGGTGAATGCAGCTGTGTATACTGCACTTGTATCTCCTATGTCTTCCAGTGGTTGTGAAATGGCTGACTAGATGCTAATAAGCTTGCTCTGTCATGCTTAGACTGTCAGACCTGGTGCAACTGCATGTTAAGATAAAGAGCCTACATTTGGTAATGCCAAATCCCAAAGGTCCTAGATCCCACTTGAGTGTTAGCATATGAATGAGCATAAGTAATGCAAATGTATTTCCAGAAAACTTTGCCTGTCCTCCTTTTTTTTTTTTTTTTTTCCTGCGCTCAGACTGCGGGAGAAAGTTCTCCCTAAACATAAATCCATCTGCTATCCAAGCTGGTGTTTCTGCCTGGAGATAGCTTTTGTTCATGGCTGGCTGGCCTTACATTTTGTGGTTGGTGATTGGCAGTGTCCAGTGGGCCAGTTCCTTGAAGACTCCCCCTGTACTGTCTAGAGGTCCTCTGCTATTGATTTCCTGCTTGCACTCGCTGCTTGACCTGCCAATCAATGGTCAGAACAGTGGGATGTCATTGGGAGCAAGCTGACGACGTGTGATGTTTGGCAGACGTGTAACTGATGGCACTGAACGAGCAAAACATATTAGGCGGAGGGAGACGGCGAGCACACAAAAGGCGGCGCTCGCTAAAACCTTCGGAGTTGCAGACAGAGCGGGGAGAGTTAATTTTGAATTAAAAAGCGATGAGGTGCTCGTACATTTTTTGGGCGGGGAGGAGAGATTCTCTGAAATCCAATCACTTTGGACAGAATCCCCCCTCACGCCGGGCGATGATTCAGTCGTGGTTATTTTCTTTTTCTGTAAAGGGCAAGCAAGTGTGACTTACTGTACTCATTCGATCCAAGTAACAAGTGATTAGCTGTGAAGAATAAATCTTCAGAGAAATTCATTTCAACTGCGAACAGTGGAGTGGAAACTATTGAGAAACATCACACCCCCAGAGTTTTTGCTGTGTGATTTTGGAGATGGACTCGAGGGGAGGCTCAGAATAAATAAATAACATTTTCTCGTAAGGACCCCAGTATGTGGAACTGGTCTTTCTAATTCAGTGACTTTGTGGCAACACAGTGCTCTTTGTGTGACAGCTGACTTCATGAAACTCTGGCCAGTAAATTCCTGCAGCTGATGATTAAAACACTCGGACTCGCGCTCAGATTCCTTCACACGTTACCAAAAATATTTCTTTTTTTTTTTTTTTTTTTATCTTCTCTCTCGTACCGGGTACAAAGAAAGTTGCGGCAACCAGAGGTGGACTTTTGACTTTGAATTAAGTGGAACTCAAACCTTTGACTATGTTTGGAGGTCGAGTCGCTTGAATGCGACGTCGACAAAGTCTCAGCCTGGCAGAGCAGAACTAGTGAGCGAGGATGAATGTCAGAGTTCAGCGCTTTGTGACCAACACATTGATCAGATACGAACAAAACAGCAGCCGAGTGCGTTTTTGTCAGAATGACACAAATTGAGCAAATATGTTCTGATTTATATACTAAAATACGAACTGTTTTCATGTTCGCTCTGCACAGATTAAGCTCAAAAAAACGCTTTTTTACATCATTTTTAGCTCATATTTTTCTGCTTATGTTTATATTTTAGTTCATTTATCTCCATACGTTGGACTGTTTATATTTCTGACTGCAGCTTAAGCAGTTTCCCCTCAGGGATCAATAACGTGTTTCTGATTCTGATCATGAATTTATGTTCAAACAACATAAATCAGTTCGGTCAAGAATGGTTTTAATTACCTCCTTAGGTGGGGGAAAAGCTTGAAATCCTGACGTCAAGCTGAAAAAAAATGAAGCTATCAAGCTAATTTCATTAAGTTACCTCAATTTAATTTTAGCTTTAAGTCAACCAATGCAAGAATTTAATTTAAAATTACAAAAAAAATGTTAAATTAATGCAAATATTTTGTGCTAAACACAACGAATTTTAGCTTTTTTACTCCAATGTTTGTTTTTTTTTTTTTTTACTACACTCATATTGCTGTATTTTTACTTGTATTTTGCTCGTGTTTTATTGTACTTATTATTATTATTATTATTTAAAAACGGGACCTGAGTACTAATTTGATACCACAAACACATGAATGTGAGCTGGCATGACAAATAACCATCCTTGTTTACCAACGATATTATTTCAACCTAAACCACTAAAATAATGTTTGCAACATAAACAGTTGATCTAAATCAGTAAATTGCATTTTTAAAATTCTTGCAACCATGCATTTAATTACTCATAGAGCACACACACACACCACACTGTTTATATATATCCACTGATCAAACTGTCAGTTATTGCCATATTTTTCTTTGATCTTTTATTTATCTGTATTTATGATCTCTTCTTATTTGATGTATCCAGCACACTTGTATTGCATATATATTATTTCTTTATACTTAACATGCTCGTATCACTCTGTTCGTACTATTCATTCTGTTAAATTGGTATCAAACTGTACAACAGCTTGGATATTCATATACAGAACCCTCCATAATTATGGTTAAGATGCATTAAAAGCCTTAAAATAAATTCAGTTTTTATTGCAGAAGTATCCGCTCACACATTGTAGAAAAATGTCACCTTCAACTCAACTCAAATGAATTGTTGGCAAAAGGGGGTTTGGACAAAGTATTAACATCAAGGGTGCTGATAACAATTGTGGCTCACATGATCTGATGTAAAAGAATTATTGTTTAATGTGGGATTTTTTTCACACTTGAATTAAAGGTTGAATTATTTTTATTTTTTTTCATTGTGGTCCGATATTATTTAGAAAAAAATTGAATTTACTAGAAGCTAAAGAACACATCTTAACGAGGGGTGCCAATAATTATGGATGTATTTTGCAGACTAATATATAATACTGCTCATACTGTATGTGTGTATTCATGCTGCCCTTATTTCTATTTAGCTTCACATTTCGCTCTCTTACTGCTTCTTGTGCTTCTTGTATTTAGATGCTAAACTGCATTTTGTTGTCTTAGTATTTGTACTCTGACAACAAAGTTGAATCTAATTTAATTTAACTCACAAAAAAAAGCTAAAAATATTAAAGACGATTTCTGTTTCTAAATCTCAGATATCTAAATGACTGCATTTCCCAGCGGACATGAAAAACAAGACACACAACGCAAAGATTATCACAGCTTCTCCAACTAAAACCTCCTCGACGCAGCGTGCAGCCTCCGTTCCCACCGGGTTTAAAGAAGTCGTTTGTTTTAAGAAGCACTTTGAGGATTTTCAATATATTTACAGACGCGTTCTGAATTTGTAATTGATATTCCAAAATGCAAAACATTTATAAGTAATAAAGGATGCGAGCTATAGAATTTCTACAGGTCTAATTGTGTTGCAGAACAATAACCATGTGTACGTTGTGATTGCAGTCGGGCTCACGTTTCCGTCGCCGACACGATTTTTTTATTTTTTTTTGAACAATTCGGTATAATTTAAAACCGTAACTGTTGTCGCTAATTACCTTCTGACATAGTTAACGGAGTTAAGCAAGAAAACATAATCAATTTTTCATCAACTTGTTGTTGTAATGGTTGCTTCTCCCCATTAATGTGTCCCGCTGTAATCCTTATGGACCAGTCAACATGAAATATATATCTCCATAAATACTTTAATGTTCTGCTGATGTCTGCCTCGCGCCGCGCGCTTCCACAAACATCACTCTTTAAATCTGTCAAAACGCAGCGTTTCTAACCTTCCCCCCGATTAAAAAAAACGCAACATTTAACAGCTCCAAACCGGTGTTCTCGCTTTCCCTTATATCACAGAAAACTGGCAATAATACTTCCTCGATAGGCAATTTCAAACTTATTTTCAATAACTTTGCAAGGATGGCCGAGGCAGACGTTCAGCTGATACGATGCTATTTTGTTGTCAAGGGTACTGGCGTCAGCAGAATGAGAACGTGCCGGCGGTAGACCTAGCATCAAGTTGTCTGCAAAGGAAACACTTTACCCACAGCTTCTCTGACAGTTATGAGAAACCGCCATTAGTGCATTATGCATAATTGTACATGCACTACTATCAAGTGTCAGTGAAAGACAAGGGGCAGAGCGGCTCTCTGTCGACTGTGGCACATTTGTTATTGTGAACCATCAGCATTTCTCTATGTAAATGGAGTTTGCTACAAAGGGCCATTTTCCAATCTGCTGCCATGAAATCACTCTACCTACCCCTGGTAATGACCAACCTTGGAAGCGGATTTCCACTCAATTTATTTTCATGAAAGACAACAGTAGGTGAAATACAAATCTCCATCCTGGACAAAAGGTTTTTATATAAAAGATTCATATTTTTTAATATTCTTTAATATGCGGTGCGCGCCGCCTGTCTTGGTAATGATGGATGACCGAAAATATACAACTAAATGCGTGTTTTTTTGCATTTAGTAGCATGCTGTATGTAGGTAAACATCTTTCCTGGAGTTTTATTTTAAATCCACGCGTCTGCTCATAGGTGCACGGCTTATCGATCGCCTGTGGAGAGAGTGAACCCACGCTCGTGTCCCAGCCAAAGCCCCGTGCACGTATAGATGGACACATTCGCATTGTAGGATTTGCTCTCGCACGCAGCTAAAGCAGCGAAGACGACTCCTCTTCAGGGTATCAAGGTCATCTTCGCAGTGAGAGAAAATACGATCCCGCAAGAATGTGCTGGCGCTCCCCATCTCGGAGTCTTTTTGATCAGGTTCTTTCTGGTTTCTTTGATCAGCTGCTTATCATTAGTGATTGGCCGCGATGTGTACTTGACAGTCCAGTGTGTGATTAGACAAGGATAGAGAGGCACAGTGGAACGTGGAGCTGGAGGGCTGCGGGGCACCCTTCCCATCAAGACGTGCTCCAGTGTAATTAGACATTAGCACCCAGCAGGAAGTCTGCTAACATGAGCTGAACCCCGATTAGAATGATTATCAGAGATAATTCACTTTAATAAGTACATAACGGACCACCGGACTCACGCAAGTAGAGATAAAACTGGATGCTTTGGTAATTACCACTTAATTGGTGCATGCAGGGCGGCCGATTTCAACGCAGGATTTCAAAAGACTGAAGCAACCTTTTGCATTTCGTCAAAATTATCGAAACCCTTCATTAAAATCCGAGCGTGTATTCGTCCGCCGTCGGTGTTGAATATTTTTGCCGTGAAGGAGGGAGGCCGAGTGAAAATCCACATTCTGACATAAACACCACAGAAGTTACTGGTTTCTGGTCAAAGTGCATTCGGGGGAAAACGCTCACAATATTACGGCAAAGAGCGTCTTTGTTGAAATGAAAAGAAACCTGTCTCCCCAAATGGCCACCTCAGAGATAGTGCTCTTTAATATCAGAGACAGCTAAGCGTAGCTTGAAGCTACAGACATTGACAAGCCGGGCCTGTGGGGACGGCAGGAGATAAGCGTGGCACACAGACAAATACCACACTTGACTTTTCCTGCTCGTCAGCTACAGTTGCACAGGGATTACAAAGTCAATGGTTGTTCTTCTATTTGAATACAATATCTATTTAGAAGTAAGAACAAGAAAAACATTCCACTCCCACTAGAGTGGGATCAATCATCAACTAATTTTACTGGACTGCTCATGTGAGACACAGCTGGGAGTCGAGGCTCCCCAGACAGGCCTTAGTGCGCTGGGCTGCTGCTCTGAAACGCTGCATTAGGGTTTGCAGGCATGATTAAACTGTTTGTGCTTTACACGCCACCGTGTACACACACACACACACACACACACAGAGTAAAATATAAATGCTGCTAAAATATAACCGAGTGCAAATAATAGGTTGGTGGCTATCTCAAACCTTTTCAAATAACCATTAAAAGTTTTCAAAGGAATTATTTATAAGATCGCATTTGCAGTTTCCAGGATTTTTCAAGACAAAAAAAAGCAAAAAAAATGGGGAGCTATAACAGAAAAGAAGCATTTCCAGGATCTTCAGCATCTCCGTCTCAGCAGCAGCAGCGGCGGCAGCATCTGATACGAGGACACCTCACAATGGTTTCTCCCCGGGGGGCCCCGATAATACCTGCTGCCGACTTCCCTTTTTGTTCCTCGCCTCTGCATGCCGGGTCACGATGTCACTCTCATACTTGTGACTTCCCACAGGCCCAACCCTGACGTCGGTGTTTACTGTATATCTCCTTTTATTTGTATTTTTTTTAAAAGAAGAAGCACTATAGCTCTAAATTACCATTTTGAGGAAATGGAGACAACCGTTGATTTCCAGAAATGTAAAAATCAATCGGAGCCAGTCACCAGAAAGGATTGCCTCTACGCGACTGTGTGTGTGTGTTTCATTGCGGCCATGATGAAATGTGATATAAACTTGTCCCTGCGACGTCTTCTGACTCCACGAGGTGTTTGAGTTGCTTGTCTTGCTCCGTGTTACAGTGAAAATGAAATCTTTCCAGTCAATTATGCCGGCAGCGATGAGCGCCTTGACACTTCCAGGGATTCCGCGGAGCGCCTCAGACGCCGACTCGCTGCCTGGCGCACACGGTGACACACATAAAACCATGAAATTTGCAACTCGGGCGCACCGGTTGAAGCGCAATCGTATGCAAAAGCCATGCAGGCCCCGGTGTTCTGTCATGTCATGCATGCTGCTAATGATTCAGTGGTGTGGAAGAAAACAGATTTTTATATACACACAATGCTACACAGAACCGCTTCATTTTTTTTCTTTAATTCTTGTGGTCTGAGTTTTCTGTGTTTGCATCTTAAATCAAATATGAAATAAAACCGCGCGGCCGTAAATAAAACATGAACATCCTGCTGCCTTTCTGCTGCAACGCTTATTCCGACTTTATTTTTACTTTTTTTACTGCTAATCTCGTTTCACAGCAGATTTTGTTGTGTTAATTTTTATCTTTATTCCTTGCGGTAAATATCGCTTCAAGAGGAGATGCAACTGTTGAAAAGTTTATCTTTGGGAATAAGGAGGAAACAGGAGAATAAACTGCTTGAAAACAACGAGCGAGAGGAGATTACTTTCCATTTTTGACAGCTTCTGGTGGATTACCTCGACTTTAAAACAGCCTTATGAGCTGGCTACAAACTTATTCATCCTCCAAGTCTAAGAAGAAAAAAAAAAAAAGCCTGTTAGCAGCCAGACCTGTCAAACTGTGATGCAATCAATAGATATACTGGCGTTCCAGTAAAGGTGAAAGGAAAAGGTGAGATGAACAGCACGACACATTCCTTGAATCTAAAAGCCGGCGTTTCTCTTGCCTATTATGAGGTCGTCGCATCGCTGCTGTTTTACTTCGGTGTGGAATTGATTGCGTGACAAATGAACAGCAAGCCAACGTACACTCACAAAAGCCACATGTGCAGCGAATGCCATTTTTGGAATACATCAGAATAAACATACAGTGTCTTTATGTAGGGAAAACCTGTAAGGAGTGCAGATCCGACAAATTGCTTTAAAATATAAATCCAGAAGTGGCTCCCTCGACAGTTATTAGCCTGCTGAAGGCCAAAATAAATACACGTTTAACTTTAGAGTGGCCACCTTTTCATTGAATACCAACTGAAGAAATGGAACAGCAGCGAAGATGCCCTTCTGCTTTTTTCCTCACACAAAATGGGCTGAATTTTCAAAATCTCATTTAATTGAAGGCTGTTGACTCAGTTAGACTCTTAGAATCCACCGATCCTTCCAAGAAAAAGCTTCATTATGGCAGTTTTTAATTACCGGGATGACCGGAGCCATGCAAGTTTCAGTCGACAATGAAAAAGGAAAAAGAGGACAACACGATGTCTCCCGGGTAAAACCTTCATGTACAGGTACACGGAAAAGGAATAAAAAAATCAGTGCAGTTTTACTATCATTGAATTATTTTAGTGCTAGAAGTGAATTAGTTTACAAAAAGATTGCACCTAAGATTTTAGATTGATGCCTTTTTTTTAAAGCATAAAAAAAATCTGATATTGATTTATGTATTTCTGTCCAGCAGTGTATTTCACAAACTAGTTAACAGCTCACTGTGGAGACACTGCTTGACTCCGCACCACCGTCTGCTCTGCTGCATGTGCTGCAAACAGTCACTGCTGAGAGAACTGAATGGAGTCGGAGCTGCAGACTGTCTAAACTATCCCAAGTATATTTTTCTGCATTATGTTCTGCACAATAATAATAATAAGAAGAAGAAGAAGAGGAAGAAGAATGTTGGATATTTGTCGGGTTTTACTGCTTTAAATATGCAGCTAGCATCAAATTATGTCACATCAGGTTCATGAAAACGATGCAAAAATATAAGAGAATTGGTTTTATTTAAAGAAATAGCCTGTTTGGCAAAACAATCACTGTGTTTTTTTGGACTACTGACTTATTCTTGCATGAAGGAATATCTCTATTTATGTGCATAAATCCAGTATTTGGCCTGTTTTAGCTGCAAACGGTGTTACTGTTTGCCAAGTGCTCAGTGGTGATAGTGTTAAGTTTTTAATGGTCGCTCTGAATTTCAATTTTAAATACAGGATGTCAACGGTGTGCCCTCAAAAAAACTATACAGGACGTCATGAGTATAAAATTTATATTGTTCCAAAAACAAATAACAGGACAAAAAAGGTAGGAAATGATGGAGGCCGCAGCAGAATGAAACTCAACCGGACTGAGTCTCGAACCCCTCGAAGCTCCAAATGTTCACTATTTATTGCAAAAAAATCTAAATTAAACACTTTATCCTGCACTAATTATGGAGTATATTTTGCATTAATTTACGTATGTCCTTTTTGACATGTGTTGATGTGAACAGGAGGTTGCATGTGTGTGTCCAGGAACATATTTACACATTAAATCTTATATTTATTGAAGTTAAAACAGAGAAAGTTGCACAAACAAACCAACTGTGGCTGTTCTTCATTTAGTTTTTTGACTTTTTTTTTTAACTTCTTCTGTTCCAACTCAACGGAGAACCCACAGTCCTAAATTATCCGACATTTCTTTTTGAAATGATCAAATAATAAACCCGACAATGTTTTGTTGTCCAGCGTTTCAAACTCAAATCACAATCTGATTAAATTAGAAGCATTTTTACATTCGTGATCTTTGCTCATGTGTCAGTTTTAGATTCTGCCTCTGATGCTAAATACGTGTGAAACCGGGAAAGCTTCTGAATTAGCGAAGGCATTCTGCGGGTTCTTTTGTTATATTAATATGCCAAAAAAAAGGCGGCTAAAAGGCTGCATCACATCTCCTGACTCAGACTGACAGAAACACAAAGATCCTTCCCGACATGTGTCTCCAGCCACCCACGTGCATGTCTGGCAGAATCAGAACTTTTAAGTCTTTTGTGTAAAGTTGTAATTCGGGCAGCGAGGAGGGTGTTTCCCAGACGAGTCTCGTCTGCACGGGCTGCATTAGCAAAAGCCACTAACGTCCTCCATCAATGCCTGACAGGAGCCCGACCAGCCGCGGTATTCAGAGGAGGTCACCGGCGCTGAGAGCGTGCACGCTTCAGAACAAGCAGGAGTGGCTGCATGCAGCTGTATTGATTAAAATAGACACATATCTGCTCTGCACACTGTTCGATACAAACAGTGCAGGCTCTTCTCTTCCACTAGTATCTTTTTACATGCCTTTAGGGGAGCGAGCTGTTGATAAAAAACACACAAAAAAAGGTGCTACATAACTCCACGGGGAGGCTTGACCACCTGTTAAGCCGAATAAAACTGTAGCGACGGCCAGCACGGAGAAGCATTGGCGGCTAGCGCGGCGTTACAGGCTGTGGGTACGAGGAGCAGCAGAACATTACAATTAAACTACAGGGTTTTTCCTGCGCATTTTTTTCAGGCCCCCCCAAAGAGATTTTAACTGGCGCCAAAACTACAACTGAGTTAAGTGGGATTTGTTTTGCTCAAGAGTTTGACAAATGGTCAGAATTTAAAGGGTGAATCTGGGTAAATTCAATATAATTTAAGCCCAAATTTGAGCCTGGCTTTTGCAGAGCAACGATGGCAAGCAGAGCAGGACAAACACTTTTTTTTTGACAATTCTTAGGGTGTGAAAATCCTCCTTTAAAAAAAAAAAGAAAGGTGACAGAAGAAGAAGGTGAAGGGCCTCTAAAAGAGCTGTTGAAGGGATGCGGTGTTCGGTGACAGCGAGGGAGCGAGAGGATGGAAGTTGACAGATATTATGTCGTCCTCTCACACTCGGCAAAAACGTGATGTCCTCCCCAGGTGATTGGTTGGGCAGAGGAGAGATGGACGGATACCAAATGAAAAAAAAAAATGGAAGCACGGGGTGAAGAATAGAAATTTCTGCACTGACACGAGAACATAAAAAAAAAAGAGAAAGAAACAGTTGAAGAATCGAGTAACTCCGCGTCACTCCGTCACCGACACGTCTGACCTCAGCTGCCTTTATTATGCTTCGAGTGTCGCGGTAATGACTTCCTGACACGACTTTAATTCTTCTGCCGCTAATCTGCTCCAGTTTCACTCATGTTTTTTTTTTTTTTTTTAAACACGTCTTCACATCCCTTCACTCTCTAATTTAACCTTATGTATGTCAGTGTGACAAAAAAATGGAAGAGAGAGGGAGCGACAGCAGTTTAATTAAAATATCTTTTATTCTTATGTGGCACCTTTAGCGGTGTCACCGGGAGCAGGTTAGCCAGCTCAGTTAATACGACCTAACGGATTATTTCTATCCCATCTGTGCTGTAAAGGTTCCCTGAGAGCAGCAGTGTAGAAAAACCTACATAAATAGTAATATACATTGAAATAATGGGATTGAAGTCTTTCTTTCATGCCGGTAGCGAGGAGCGTCGTGTTCTCGACGCTGTGTTTTACTGCAGCACGCAGCATATTGCATTCAAGCTGTTTTCCTGCTGCAGAAAACAATACCGGCGCTCTGCTGGTGACAATATAGGCTGAACCTGTTGTTAGATTATGTGAAAGTTATTTTGACATGGTTTAGCAAAATAAATGCGGAGTCTGCTGCGACAGTTGTTTTCAGTGTTGATTCATGTTTTATTTAGATATTGTTGGGAATGAATTTTCATTAAATGCCCAGGTGGTTAGTGGTTTTAAAAGCATTGTTGCCTCGCAGCAAGAAGGTCGCCGGTTCGCGTCACGGTGAGGATCTTCCTGTGTGGAGTCTCCATGTTCTCCCCGTGCAGCGTGGGTTCTCTCCAGGTTCTCCAGCTTCCTCCCACAGTCCAAAAACATGCTGAGGTTAATTGGTGATTCTAAATTGTCCGTAGGTGTGAATGTGAGTGTGCTTGGTTGTCTGTCTCTAAGTGTAGCTCTGTGATAGACTGGTTACAGGCATAGACTGTATAAAAGATGGACGTAGCTACCGTGACGTCACTCGTTGGTTTCTGCACTGAGAAAATGAAGCCAGGGTTTTGCTACTTCCTGGTTGACATCTTGGATTTTTGGAGCCAGTGACGCAAAAATCGTGGGAGGGGGGCGGAGCCATAGGAGCAGCGATTGGTCAGACGGATTGAGAGGCGGGCCCTCTCTGCCCGCCCACATTTACCGCCTTCTGCTCGCTTCGTCTGCATCGTGGCTGCCGACTGTCAATCAAGCCAGCCACGCCCCTTGCCCCGCAAAATGTTGACGATTTTTTAAAAATTCAGTATTGATTTATTTTCAGATTGGCCACCTGATCTCTGGACTTGACCATGAAAACTAATAAGAAAAAAATCCTGAGCTGTAGGAATGCAGTATTTCATGATCTGTGATCACTTCTTTTCCAATTCCAGTCTATGGGAGCCAGGGCTTTGTGGAGCCAGCAGGTAGTGGATGTAGTGATATTGCAGGTTTTTGACACTTCCGGGTTGGCTTCATTTTTCGGGGCCGGTTGCTACGGCCATCTTTTATACAGTCTATGGTTACCTGTCCAGGTGAACCTGCCTTCGCCCTGGGATAGACTCCAGCCCCCCGCGACCCAAATGAGGATGAAGCGGTGTATAGATAATGGATGGATGGATGCCCAAAATATATTGATTTTGCTCTAATACCTCACCCTGTGAAGGCCCACGAGCCACTTGGATGCTACCTGCTACCAGCAACATGCAAATAAATAAATGAGCTGAAGGAAGAAATCTTTTTTTTTCTTTTTTTCAGGAATTAGAAATCCCCCAGCAGCGAACAGAGGACAGGTGGCGAGAAAACGAGGACGCCAGTCGGACGCCCATGTTGTTTCTGTGTCTTCAGATGTTTGCTACAGAACTCGATAAGCCACTTTAATGACTTTACCATCAAGTTACAGCAGGTTCATCAGATGTCTGGCGTTTTAAAATATTTCCCCACTGACAAACAGAAGCTTAATGTTTCGCTCGCCTCCAAAATTTCTGCAGATCTTTCAACCTGCAGCCGCAAATACGGAGCGTTGCGTAACGAGGTCGGAGCGGGAGCAGGAGGCAAAAATGAGAAATGAGTCATATATTCAACATTTACAGATTGAATTTCTTACACCAAAGTCCAACAAGATTCAAGTGGTTAGAGAGTTTATACAGTGGACCCTGCTGTCATTTCTGTGTACCATAGCAAGACGGAGCAAATGCAGAACAAATAAAAATCAAAGTCTTTTCAATTGATATGCATTGGATGTTTTCCCACTGTTCTGATAGAGATGCCTCTCCAAACAGTGGTTTGAAGATAACGGGCCGGGCCGGGGCGGTGTTTGCCGGAGTGGTGGAACAGCGGCGGGGGGGACGGAAGGTCACCGCGTTGATATGGAACTTGACAGGTCTCGCTCCCCGCCGTGGCCGCAAGACGATCGGCGGGAAGGAGGGAAAAAAGAGAGACGGGCGGAAGGAGACGGAGAAAACAGAGCTGTTGGCTCATGCGTCAGCTGCTAATGGACTGCCGCGGTTGTGTGCGTGCACGCGTGGGTGGGCACACGTGTGCTCGCGTCGCACGGCGATGTGGGGACTCGGTCCAGGACTGATGAGATGCTTCAGGGATAATGCCAGGCGTGGAGTTGATATGTGATTTGGGAGAAGGCTTTATGCAATTTTTTACTCATTATTCTTAATCACATACTTCAGCATTTTCTTCACACTCCCCTTCCTCTCGCCGCCGCCACCGCCACCGCCCTCCTCCTCCACCACCCCACACCCACCGCTCCCATTCTTTCTGCCGCCTTCTCATATCCTCAGTCTGGAGGCTGACAGTGACAAATAGAGGAACACCACAGCAGTATCTCCACACGACTGGAGGGACAAATTATTACAGGTTATTTTCCTCTTCTGTTCAAAAGCCACGGTTATTCATGTGAGACTGTGGAATATACGAAGGCTTTCATTCTGAAATGCTTTATGTCAGTTTATAGATAACACATTGTTAGCTCACACTCATTGCTCCGCGTTTCCACATGATTACATCCGCTTAATATCTATTTTGTGAGTTCTTAAGAAGGGATAATAACCTAACTAATAGTGAGTTTTATTTTCACGACGCTGAACGTAATGTTCAGCCGGGAGAGCGGCGTGTCACATAGGAGCCTCATAATAGCCACCAGAGAGAAATAACCCTATAGGGTCAGCGTTATTCTGCATCAAGTGACTCTCACAATGTTCACACTCCAAGTCTGCGAGCTCTGAAAAACACTTAGCGCTCGTTCTGCGCATCTGCTTCTGAAGCGACCGGTATGTTGTGATTCATTTCTAATCTTTTGCATCCATCTGCCATTATTTGATAACCCATTCAGCAGGAAGAGGGTTCAAAATAATCAGTCCCTCAAGGTTAATTACGTTTGATAAACGGTGAGGGGGCGATCACAGTTCTTTTAGTGTCAAATTACACTTTCTGCTTTGCTGTTAAGCGGTTGGGTTTTCTTAGATAGTCAGTTCGGCGAAAGGAACATTTCATCCGTGTTTTTATTCAGTTATTCACTATCGACTCCCTCAGTGGGCCAGTCAGGGGTAAAGGACAAGTCTGTATTCCTAGGTGTAGGTCCCCATCAGGGGAATAACTCATAAACATGTCATCTCTTCTTCAGGGAAAGCGCCGTGCAGCTCAGATGCCACGCTAGACAGGGAGCTAGTGGACTGCATAATTTCCTCCGCTGCAACTGACACCTTTTCCATATGTAGACACTAGACTGGGCTTAAGTGTGATGGCTATGCATCATTATGCCTTGGAAATGGAGGGTGCAAAAGTGCACTAGCAGTGACTGGCTTACATCTGACAGTTGGCCTTGTTTTACATTAGTCACATCAATTCAAATCCCCTCTCTCGACAGAGTTGGAGATCAAGTGCCAAAGACTTCAGTAACCCAGGGAAATAATTCATGAGTCAAAGACTACTTTGATTTTTCTCTCTTTTTTTTTTTTAAAACTGCTTTACAGCTGCTCATGTGAAATATTGCCTTGTCAAGAGCAATTTTACGTTTCGAAACATGAAACCTGTTTTCACAGAAAGACAAAAAGCGTTGATTCGCCCAAATAACAGAAACTCCGTCTGTTGGCGTCGAGCCGAGCAGATCGCAGACGTTTGGATGCTTCAGCTGCAAGTATCTAAAAAATAAAGCCATCAGGTGGCTTCTGCACCACCAGGGGCAGGTAGGAAAGTGATCTCAGAAAGTCTGCTCTGCGTCACCTTTCAACACTTCCTCTTTCTTCATTCTGTAAACACTCACAAAACCGTAGATTTGGAAACGCTGGCTAAACCTCTGATGTCACTTGTTCGATTTGAGGCGCTAATTAAAAATCAATTCAGTTTAATTATATTATTCAGTGATTATTTACTACTTCATTTGCTCCAAATCGAGAAACTTAAAGTGCAGCTTACAGGGTTTACTGACACCTTTTCTTCACCTTTTAGGATCTGCAAAGCTGTGATCACGGAGCCTGCAGGAGCTGCGAACGCTCACTGAAGTCGCCTGTCTGGGTAACAGTTACAACATGATGCAAAAAGCTGTATATTTTAGAGCACGTCACTCACAGACGTCCCCTTTTGTAGGATATTTAGCCAAATATCCTGTCTACCGTGTGCAAACCGTCTTCTCTGAGAGACAGATGCTAACAGGATGGTGTTTATGGTAGCGTTCATTAAGCTATGTGAGATTGAGGAAGTCTTTCTGCATTTGATCGCATTAATCTTTATTGCCACTCATTCTTTAATATGTTTAATACGGATGCCATTACAGACGGTAGCCATTACAAATAATGGGCGGCTACTGGAGCCTTATCAACAAGTAGGTGGAACAACAGCATTAATATGTGCGTTGACGAATAACAGTTTGCCGGTTAACTCATTTATCTGGCTGTGACGAATGGCCCCCGGAGGTCTATTCTTTACGCCGGCTGGGGAGACTCAGGACTTACTGGGGGGGAGATATCAGAGCCAATTTTTACACTGCCTCACTGAGCTAATTTATTTCCCAGGACACAAATCTCAGACTTAACAAATTCACAATGTGTGACACAGAAGGCAGACGTTGAACAAACTCTGATATGCAGATTCATTCTACTGCACTTTATGCTAATGCGCTGACACGCTAACTTTTTTTTTTTTTTTTTTTTTCTGCATTACTTTTTCACTACTTCATAGTTAAATAATGAAAGATCTAACAACACTGGCCCCTATAATTGATCAAAGGCTGCTTAATTTTGTGCATTAATTACTGCTGTGCTAATGAAATGGCCCATCACTCTCCTCATAAACCAGTAAACAGTGGGCCAAAAGGAACTATCCTTCAGGCTCAGGCGTGATTATGTAAAAGCACTGTTAATCATCGGGCCCCATGTTCCTCCCCATTTTGTTTTCTTTCCCTCAGTTGCTTAATGTTTACCACCAGTGAGATGTTTTATTTATTAGTTTTGTCATAAAGTTCTGTTTCACATGAATCTGGCCGCTCATGCATGCAGCGCCAGTGTTGAAATTAGCATCTCATTACTTGCAATAATTAGGCCAATGAAGGCCAGATGTTGAGCATGTGATGTATGCGTTGGCAAATAACGGGGTCTCGCTTCTTTTTTTTAAAATTTTATTATATCAATAAATACTGTATTATAAAGTTTCACTGTCAGCATGAATTGCGGCGCCTTGATGAGCAATATGGTGGACAGCGTTGTGACGGAGCTGTGTGCCGAGGCCTAAACGAGCGCGGCGCTAATGAAGCCTTACATCAGGAGTCCATAATCTGATTTTGTATGTCAGAGGGAGAAAAACAAAAATCTTTCCTTGCAGGAGGGTTGCATGCGTGAGCAGATCATCACGAGAGAAACTACAGCGGATCTCCTGAAGAACGTCGACTTCAATTCAACCTTGCAGTCTGCGATCGCGGATTTAAACCGATCAACAGATGCAGCTGCAACACGCTTTAATGTTTGCTGCAAAATGTTCCGAGTGTGTGCAGCAGGGAAGCTAAAAGCCTCTTTGTAGTTAGCATGTGGGATCTTGAGTGTTAGCTAATCACTCGAGGGAGGTCAATAGTGATTTTGGGAGCAATTTAACGAGGACGTTATGCAGTTTTTTTTTTTTTTGCCGTTCAGAAGCCAACGCCTGCCTGTCCTCACTGCCGGGGATGACCACCTGTGACAGCTCCTCCACTCATCACTGCTTAATGCGTCTAAGAGCTGGGTGGTAAACTCGCGTGGAGGTAGATGTAAGACGACGTAACTATAGTTAGAAAGAAAGCTTTGGATATTCGCTCTCTGCAGAACATAGAAAAAACGTCTCTGAAAAACTGGTTTGATGCTCAGCTGTTAATTCTGTTTTTTTTTCTTTAGCAGGGTTGGAAACTAAAATTTCAAACTGGAGGAACGAGTGCACACAGCTTGTCCAAGGCCAGGTTACAAACACCACATTTAGTTCATAATATTTGCTTCAACGTGCACAGATTTATCAGGAATTTGCATCACTGCAGAACAATGACAGGTCCTGTATCTTATGGCCCTGTCTCTTTAGATCTTTAGAAGGTTGCGCCTCTTGAACGTTAAACTGTTCTTCTGTTCGTCCACTTTGCTTTTCCCTTAAAAACCAAATGGTTGCAGATTGAGTTTCTGTCAACTGATTAATTAAACTGACGTGTGCAGTAGTCCTACAACAAACCATGGAATTTGTTTTTAAAGTACCATTTCTTTTTTAGACCTCATAGGGAATACACATTTATTATGATTCTTCCACATCTTTTAGCCACTGACAGCAATCATTTACAACAGCGTTCTTCAACCTCCTTTGCACCACGGACCGGTTTTAGAACATTTTCTACGGACCGGTCATCACGCACATAACAACAAAACAAGTGTTTTAACTATTAAGAAGTGTCATAAACAAATAAAATTACTTGTACTGCTAAATATGTGTTTACTTTTCTTCTGCCTCGGTATTGAGTCTCTCCCACTTTTCATAGAAGCTCTCCTGAAACGTTTTTTTTTGTTTAAATTCATTTCGGCGGTGGTTAAACTGACGACTTACTTTTCTGGGTGGGGCATGAAACCTGACAGGAAACAAGCACAGACGGAAGTAACGGGAAGACGAGCTCGTCATTTTTCAAAATAAAACACCCCGCAGACTTCCCTGGAAATAAAAACAAACCAATTTTTTTATTCTTTCTGTGCAGCCCGGTACCGAATGACCCACGACGCGGTACCGGTCCGCGGCCCTGTGGTTGGGGACCGCTGATTTACAACACCAAGAGGCCGTCGCAGGAGTCGCAATCTCCAGCAATCCTGCAAATCTTTTTCCTTAATGTGACGAGGTTCCTTGATTTCTACATTACATAACACGTTAGCTCAGGCAAAAGGTTTTCATTATTTTCTCCATAAACAGCTTTTATTTTACACTACAGAGAATAAAATTATGTAAAATAAAGGTTTTATCCACATCACCCACCTCTAGCCTTGATTGCAGAGAGACGGTGGAAGCTTTACGCTACAAGACGCAACTTCTCTTTAACTGCACTTGTTTAAATGCGGTGACCACACCGGCTGGGGAACCTCTGCTGTGAAATAACAAAGTGACCCGGAGTCGCTCGCACGGCGTTGGAAACTTTATAAGTCGTCACGTCCCCTCCATTAAGCCGTGCACATCCACCATCATCTGACGCTAAACTTGACAGATGAGGATGAAATGAAGTGTGTCAAATGCAGTTACAGTGATCTCATTCGAAATGCATTTCCCCGATAGGATTTATTTCGGTAATATATCAAATCTAACTCCTTAGCTTTTCATTTAGTTGTGTTGCATCTAATATCATGTGCCAGTGACAACGGCAGCCAAACATTGTAAAATTAATGACTGGGCTGGCATATGTCTTGAATTTGATTAGCAGCGACATTAGAGCGTTTGTTTTCGGCGTACTTTGAAACTGAAAACTGCTCTTGGTCCCATCTGAGGGGCCAAACCGGCTCCGTTAGCACTGTACCGACGACACCGACGTTCTTATTATTATTATTAAAGCGATCCGTCTGAGGAGGCTCGCTGTCTTTTTAACAATTCGCTCTTTTTCCCCCCTTTCATCACATCGGGATCAAAGTTATCACGGACGCTGGAAATGAGCCCCAGCTACGCTTTTCAGTCAGCGCTGATAGCCAGTATTGAGTTTCACAAACAAACCTTTGATTGCGACAAGCATTATTTCTGAGATGCATCCAAATCTGTGTCATTACATCTGCGCAGAATGATGCAATTCGAGGTCCTAATCTTCCAATTATGTAATATAAATGCAAATTCTTATGCTTAAAGTGACATTGCTGTCAGTGTTATGTACTATTATCACTGCCGGCCGCAGCCTTCCAATATCCAGTGTCCTCTGGAGGAGGGATGTTGGTCGCCGTGCACTTAAGTGTGGCTGAAAAGCGTCTCCCAACAAAAAAAAAAAAAGAAGAGTGAGATTTAAAGGTCACTTTGTGCATATCGTCCTTTCAAAAGCTCACATTCAACCTGTATTATTCTGCCCGACGCTTTGCTTTGCAATGGAAATCCTCCCATCCTCCCTTAAGAAACAAACTTTTTTCCCTCTCGTGAGGAACCATGAATACTGCATGGCTTTCTGGATACACGGTGCAGAATCCCAGCTTCGTTCTCAGAATATTGCATGGGCCCGGTCAGCTGTGGGGCCTCCCATGGACATTGATAGAATGATAAATACCCTCATCTAGAGAAAATGTCAATTATCAGCAGACTCAGCAGCAGCGCTGGTGGACCTCCTGGCACGATAAAGATCTAACATTAATAAGGCATGCTTATCTCTGGGAAGACAGCCACCGATTGATTTTTGAGAGAAAGCTGGAAGAAAGGGAACAATAAATTATTTAAACAGAAACATATTCCACCAAAGAGAAATGTAATGAAGTACACCAAAAAGAAAAAATAGCCATATGACTGCATTATATTAGAGTTCAGTGCCTGCCGGGCATCTAATGTTCCTCATCCATCAGCTCCTGCTCCTGTGCCTCCCCTCGCTCTAAACACAACCCAAGGAACATTAATAGATACTTAGAAACATTAAATGAGACCCCAGGTCACTGCCTCTGTGTGCTGGCAACAACAAGACTTTGAACAGATTTTTAAGTTTGAGGACTTCTAATTAGTCTCCAGAGGTCCTTCCGCGCTTCTTCCTCTCATCGCATAATATTGGTTTGCCGAACAATAAGGCTCACCAATGGGCGCGCGAGGAACTAATGAAGCGTTTTAAGAACAGGAAGAAAGGCGAAGGAAAATTGGCTGAAGCTGGCAACGAGTTTGGACGCGCTGCAGGGAAAAAAGGGAGACGCGTTGGAAGAAGACGACCGGCCGCTAAACACTCAATTTTTCATGAATGTTAACTTGTTTGTGTACTTCATTTCTTCAAATACAATTCAATTTCTCCTCTCCGCCGTGGACGGACACAGTCGATGTGGCAGCCATCACTAGATTGCCATTTGAAGACCAATTGTAAGCCTCTCATGAGGAGAAGCCCCAGGAAGTGTGCTGCAAGGCTGGGATCATAATGATCAAAGTGAAATGTTTGTCGACTGAAATCAATAGCATCAGGGTGCCTGGAAATTGCTATTAAAGATCCCCATCGATTGGGCAGCAGTAGTTCAGTGACTGAGCGACCGGTCTTTGAGACTCACAATGGCGCTGAATGTTCGCCGGGCCACTCGTTATCTTCTGAGGGATTACCTCAGTGGAAATGTAATCAAGTCAGAGGCGAGGTTTGGTTACCGGGTGACGCTCCGGGTGATCTGCAGCATCTGGATCATGACCACACAAGTCAAGCGGTGTGAATGCGATTTAAACTGGGAGGAAACTACTTTAACAAACACTTCCTCAGCCGAAGAAATATCCCCTGTTTTTAATCTTCGTGTCTAAACGTGACAACTGATGACAACAATTATTTCATGTTTCACTGAAAGAAAAAGAGAGAAATGTGGTTTTAATTAGGGTCACAACTAATGAATGCTTCTCATAGTTGGTTAATCTGCTCAATATTTCATGAATCGTCGTTTGAATTTTAATAAAATCTCCAATGTGACATCAGCAAATTGTGTTTTCTGATTCCGCCAACAATCAAATCCCAAAGATAGTCAATTTAATATCATGAAAAGCAAAAAAAATAACAATACAAATACACAACAAAAACAAGTATTTAGGCTCAACAACAGTTTCCACCATGCTATCAGAGTTAGAACACCTTCTGATAAAATATAACCAACAAACTATATTAAGGTTTTCATCTAAAGTCAGTGCTGTTTTAAATAAGCAATTAATTACACATGAGCACAATTTTTGACATTTTAAGGACTTAAAATCCTGAATTCAAGGGGAAGAAAAAATCAAATGATCAAGCAAATTTATTACATTTACTACAACTTGAATTTAGTTTTGAATTAAACAACACAGACATGTCAGTTTAAATTACACACAGAGTTAAATTGACATAATTACCAACATGTCAACACAACTCATCAAAACAGTGTTTGCAACTTAGAAACATTATCTGAAATAATACATTTGAACTTTGAGACGTAACAGGTGCATTTAAGAAGCTGGAAGCAGTTTATTTTTGCTTGAAAATTATACAATCACCATTTAATATTTCACTAGAGATGGAATAATCATTTGGGTTTTAGTTTAGTCAGTGGTTTAAAGTCTCTGGAAGTCTGTCAGATACAAACCACCATGAAGGCACATGATAAAAAAAAAGTTCCATAACACAAATACCGTAATTTCTGGACTATTGAGGCACCTGAATATAAACCACTAACTTTGAAAAGAAAACCAGTTTTGTACATATACAGGCCGCACTTGTCTATAAGCTGCAGGTGTCCACGTTGAGATATTTACACAGGAAGATGTTTTAAACTTTTACTTAAATATGTACCGGTAACAAACACAAATACATAAATGCTTTTTCCGAACAGTTCCTGTAACACGGCTGGTTAAGGAAATAAAAACTACAGCAGCCTACCAGGAAAAGTCATTGATCGCTATCTTCATCTTCCTCCTAAAACCACTAAAGTCGTCTTCTTCAGTGTCGGAGTTGAACAGCCTCAGAATTACTTCATCACTTCCTCAGTCTCTCTTTCGTCATCGCTCTCAACGTCACTTTCGTCTTGAGGCAAATTCGTAAAAATCCATAAATTAGCCACATCGTTGTTTAAGCTGCAGTGTTCAAAGCGTGTGAAAAAAGTAGCGGCTTATAGTCCAGAATTTACGGTAAATCCGCGGCGTCCTCCCTCTCAGGTTCATAACACTCCGTCACATCCCTCCATAACGGAGCCTCTTTGCCCTGATTGGCTCTCGTCGACCCGGTCTACAGCCTGCAGGCCTCTCCTGTCTCCTGTCTCCCATCACCTCCAGCTAAGCTTCACCTCCAGCGGTCTGCTCCCAGTTTGTGGTCCCGGGTCCAAAGCAGCCACTTGACGCTGGTCCTGGTCGCCACCAAACACCTTTACAGTCTGCATCAACATGAGATCATTCCTTTATGTTTATTTTTCTTTGCGTGTAAGTTTATGTTTCCAGGTTTTTATGTTATCATCCATCCGTTTCCTTCGTTTCTTCCAGACGTTCCTCTTTCCGGTTCTTCCGGGGGGATCCGGAGGTGTTCCCAGACCAGATGAGATCTATAGTCCCTTCAGCGAGTTCTGGGTCCATCCGGGACTCAGAATCAGATGCCCGAACCACCTCAGCGGTGTCTCCACTCGTCAGCCTATCTGGAGCCCAGGCAGGCTACAGGGGAAACTCATTCTGGCTGCTTGTATTTCGTTTTATTTGGTCGCTACACAGAGCTCAGGACAGTAGACGAGGGTTGGAACACGGACCAGCTGGTAAATCGAGAGTTTTGATCCCCATCTTCACCACGATGGTCCGACACAGAACCAGCTGACGCCAAACCAAAACCAAACCATCCACCTCACGCTAAACTAAACTTTTTCTTCTTCTGCTGGTCTTTATTGAAAACAGGTCGTTAAAAGTGATCAATATTGACTGAAACGAAACGCTTTGCGGTTATAAATATTTCAGCTGCCCTATTTGTAGATGCGTGTGGTTCCTACTTTCGGCAGCGAGTCCCCTGACGGTTGTCAATCATGACTCACGTGCCACATTGTTAATGTCAGTGTGGTTCTGCATACATCAGTAGGTCGAGCGCATTGCAAACAGAACTAGACTCGGGGGTCTGATTCCCAATGGGACCACTCATGCAAAGGAAAAACGTGTATTCAGTCGCTTTTTCTTGGAAAAAATATGTAAAATAATGGCTCGTTGTTATATTTTTTCCCCCGTTTTTTTTTTTATGGATCCTGGGTTGGTGGATGGGGAGGGATGATGCACAACAGACCTGAATAAAAACCCCAAAGCATGTCGAATTTGCTCATCCTCATGCTAACAAATCCTCTTTTAAGTTATTCTCTTACATGCGATAACACGATCGCTTAAACCGAGGAAGTCGGCGCGTCACGCCTCGACTTGTCGCTCCTTCAACCTGCTGATCTGCGCCTTAATCTGCCTCCACTTCTTCGACTGCATCTGCGTGTCGTCGTTCAATCACCATTAGATTTCCTAATAGAAAGGCGTCGGCGCCCTCTCCTCCCCGACTCGCGTTGCTTCCACTGGGCAGAAAATTGGTAAAGTTGGAAGAACTGTTCTCATCAGCGTGGAAACTTTTTCTCAACAGGGTATCGTATCGCAGTAAATCCCAGAAGTTAATGACCGCTGTGCCACAGAGGGTTGCTCTGTTTTTCACCAGATGCTAGATTTTTGGAATTCCCCAGATTCTAATGTGCACCAGAACAGCAGTTTTCCAGCTCGAGTCCCAGGCAGCATGTAGCATCTCATTAGCTCCGGTCACTGATCGACTGTGACAGACATGAAACCTGACACATGCTGCAAACCTCCACCATACATTTCATCTTGTTTCCCATAATGCTTGAAAAATGGCTTTCTGCATTTGTAATTATTTTCCTCCCTCGGCCCCTGGCGTCGGAATGTGGCCTTTTCCTTGTTATTCTTTTCCATTCGCACGTTTCGGCATCCTATCAATTTATTTTCTTTTCCCCCCTTCCTCCCCTCTTTGAAAGAGATGTTCTGAAATCCGGCACAGATGAGTAAGTTTGAAGTCAAGCAATTATGCCACAAACGTAACTGAAGACAGAAGCGGCGGTGGAACCGTGAGAGTGATGTTTGTTCTGACTTTGTCCTCTGAGATGACGACGCGCGACGTGTTGTAAGTGATTTATTCATGTCAAGGGCCTCTTATGTTTATAGAAATTAAATTACAGCTGTTATGTATATATATGTATGTTTTCATAAAGCATTTAAACATGAATTAAAAAAAAAAAGACATGCCAGTGAAACTTGCTTCCTCCAGCTTACAGCAGGCCCATGACAGAAGCAAAAACACTGACAAACAGACTTGTAACAAGTGAAACTAC
Organism: Stegastes partitus; assembly: GCF_000690725.1. NCBI lineage: Eukaryota > Metazoa > Chordata > Actinopteri > Pomacentridae > Stegastes > Stegastes partitus. Next base: position 26,385 of record NW_007581401.1, on the reverse strand, counting down.
TGCAGTACTTGTTGCAGGATTAACATGACACTGGCGCGCACGAACACACACATTGGCCAGAAACACACAGAAAAGCAGACTGTAATGCCGCAGCCAACTGGCCCTTGAGCGCCACTGTGAATGGACCGCAGTGTAGGCTCTACTTTATCTGCTCTTTCCCTTTGCCTTCGCCCCCTCAGCACTGACAGCTGCTTCCTAACGAAGCCCACTCTCTTCCAAGCAGACCCTGTGATAATGAGGCTCTGCCCAGAACTACAGGCAACCAGGGAGCAATGTCAACAGCTCGGAGCTGACCTCCTGAACGGGCTTGCTTCTCCTCGTTCACCGAGAGAGCAAAAGCTGCACCTCATTGTTTGGGTGGAGAGCGGATCTTCGCCTCGGGGAATTGCCCGTGTCCAATACTAACACTGAGCTGCAACAGTGTCGAGGCTTAATGTGCATACATATGTGCGTATTCATGAATGTGCGCACAACACCTCGGCGAGAGCGCGCGCACACAGTGTAGAAGAGAATTAGAAGTGATATATCGATGCCGCAGAAGAGAGCGTTTTAGCCGCGGTAAATCTCAGTTTTACTACAAATTTAAACATACTGGAGAATCAGCAGACCTCACCTGCATAATATTTTGTATCAACAATGAATAAATCAAGCCGGTGTTGGCGGAAAGGAACCGACCGGAGGCACAAAAAAAAATCGGAGTAAAAACCTTTTGCATTGTTTATACACACGTACAGTAATGGCGAGTATAAATTTGGTTGCTCGTGCCTTAACTGTGCATTGTCTGCGCAGATAATTCTTGTTAATGTGCCCAAATTAATATATTTTAACAATACAGAGCGATTCCTAATAGCCGGGAAAAAAAAATAAACTTGAATTATTCAGTTCCCTCCTGGGATAAGACTGAAGAAAAGCCGCAGCAACACAAGCGTGTAATAAAAACTGGGACCTCGGCGGCTTCGTCTGTTCGCGGACAAAACATTAGCAGCAACATTCTAAACAACGCTCAGCGTGCGACATATTCTAAGTATATCTCTCCAATGCATCCCTTGGTGGAGGAGACCCTTTAAAAAGACCAGTCTGTGTTTGTTTTGGTGGTTCCGCAAACCCAACATTAATCACACTGGATAAGCTCTGCAATCGACAACAGACACCCTCTGTAATGAATAAGTCAACTAATCTGTGCCAGCTTACAGACTGCGAACTAGAATAAGAGCAGCCGAGGGATAACCGCACAGAAAATGGAGTAAATAAGGATTTTAAACTCAACAGTGTGTCTGGTGAAATGAAAGTCTCACCAGACTCTGTGCTGCTTTTATGGAATTAATTGACTCATTCGGCGAACAAAAAGAAAATAATTCATAGGAAAGTTACGAATCTACCGACAGCAAAAACCCGCGTCCGGCTAAAGTTTGCTTTGTTAAAAACACCAAGAAGTTTTGTCAATTAAACCGGTTGGTGCAACAACTTAGATCTTATTGCGCCTATTTTCTTTCTTTCTTAGCTTTACATTCAAAGACTTTGAAACATAAAAACATGCCAGTGCAACAGTCGGACTTTAATAACTGCACAAGCGGCGAGATTTATAGATAAAAATGAGACTGACGGAGGGTAAAAGATACCACTGAATTCCCAATAAAACCATAAATCAACACCTTATAGACAGACAAGCATGGTTGTCTTAATAAATCCATTTACAGAAACACTGAGACAAAATGTGACAAAACAAGCAGATGCAGATGTGTTTGACTTCATCTCCAGCACAAGAACAACCTGCTGCTGGTTAAATAAAATGAATATTTGCTCCATGGGCATCCAGTATGACTCCAGCGCACCTGCAGGTAACATCTGCCCTGCCTCGGCCTTCGGCGTGTGAAGCATCGTCTTTTTAATAATATTTTATATCAACCGTCTGTCCTTGTATTGTGCGCTCATGAATTTTATTTTTTCCCACAAATGGACCGAGTAACTCTGCAGGCGATGGCTGCAGGAATATATGCGCCACTATAAACTGAATTTGAATTATTTATATTTAAATTACTCAACTTGAATACTTGCAGTAAAAAAAAAACAAAAAAAAAAACCTGGGTCTGAATCTCACAATTTAAATGTGAAATTATATTTATAAGACTGAAACTGAATTCTAACAAACCTGAAAACGAACCAAGCTGAGCAATTTGACTATAAATAATCGTAAACAGACGACTAAAACCCGACTAATGGCGAGGTGAGGAATAACTGGAACTAAAATCTGAATTTTAAACTCGTTATTTGGAAATTGTGTTTCAAAAAACCTGAAAGTAAATCAAGGTGAGAAATTCAAATTCGTGACAAGGTTGACTTGAACAACTGTCATAGAAATTTGAAACTCACTATTTGAATTTATTAAATCCAAACTCCTTTTTAATAAACCTGAAACTGAATCGAGTTGGGCGATTTAAATTCAAATATAAATAATTCAGATTGCAGTGGCACACATTTCTGAAGAGAAACAAGCCACAAGTGCTAAAAAATGGAATTCAAATCTGATTATTTTAATTGAAATTTATGGGTTTGAAACTATATTTAAATAAACGTCAAAGTGAATCAAGCTGAGACATTCAAATTCTAATTTTTATGACAATTATCCGGTTGAGAAATTCAAATTCAGCCGTAAATGATTCAAATCCAGTTTGTAATGTCACATATTTCTGCTCATAAACATTTGAACTTGACTCTCATTTGAATTTCGATTCACAATAAACTTGAAACAAGTTGAGAAATTCAGCTGATGTCATTTTAAATTCAGAATTTTTTTTAACACAATTATTCTTGTTGAACAATTCACATTCAGTGGTGGAACGTCCGTCTGCCGTTTCCTCGGCTGCTTATTTAAACATTTATACTGGAAAAAACTCTACATTTCTCGACGCGGGCTAACGGTTAGCTTGTGGTGAGTGACGCGGGCTTCACCTGAACTTCCTGCCACATTCGTCACGTTGGCACGGCGCAGCCTGAACTTCCGCTCCAGTCTTCTGACCCCACCGACCCCGACGCGCACTTTTAATAAAATGTCGACCTACAATGTGCATTAATCAACTTTTTAAGATGAGCTGACGTTGATTAATCTTTACCTCGGATTTCATTTGCTGGACGAGCAGCTCGTTTCGGGGGTCACGGGTGGCGGTTTTGACCGTCGAGAACTTTTCTGCCCCCGAAACAGCGACTGGACTAGTCTCATGTGATTCGCCCTCTATACTGTCTGTATTGTATTGGTGTGGAAACAGGAGGTACACACATTTTTATTATTAATTAATCTTACTTGTGGATGTAGTCGTGCCCGCGTGCTCAAGTTAAATCCTTTTATTTAAGAAAAACCACATCTTTAACTGATGTTCCTACAAAGAAGCAGCCTCATAAGCCCATGTCTGAAACACTTTTTGGTCTTTTCACGTATGTCCCAGAAACCAAAGGAAACACTCACTATGGACTAATTTATTATCCGTCTTATCTCTGTTCCCGCCGATCCCCCGTTACGCTCCCTGAAATGGCCCACACTGCTGATTAACAATGGTCAGAGGTCTCGCTGGCCACTCCGTCTCTGGAACAACACTCGGTCCTCCGTGGTGCAGATGGCAACACGTAAGAAGATTATGGTGGAAGTGCAGCCTTAATGGTTGTAATTCAAACAGTTTAGAAACCACTTGAATTAGTGATAAATCCTTCTGGACCGGTCTGTGAGCAGATGTGACAGTTTGAATTATTCCCTCCTTACCATGAAGCTTTGCAGGGATCTTGAAGCATATGGCGCCGCACGCCTCCGTTTCTGACTGTAAATTTCACTGGAGGGCAGAAGCTCCCGACGGCCTCCGGATTTAGGGAGACGTGTTTGACTCCCTCTGTGATCAGAGGGCGCTCAAGTCAACTTTTACTGTCTCGACTTGCTAACAGCAGGAACCTGTTTGAGGGTTCAACTCAACCAGATTATCTCCTCCCTTCGTCTTGGAATACTGGGACTCCGTCATCTCCTTTTGTCCCTCAGATCCGTTTAAAACGCGTCTAAATATTGCACATAATTAAATCTGTGCCACATGGAGGTAGCCTCAAGCTACATATACCTGAGAGAGTATAGCATCTACCAGAGATCTGGGGCATTGTGAAGACTGGACACTCTGGCTGCAGTTTTAGGAGGAGCGGCGTTACATCTGCAGTGCAGAGCGTGATCATTATATGACAAGACAGCATCTCAGTCCGGCCTCAAATATGAATCAGAAGCCTCGTGTCTCTGTCTCAGAAGGCGGCTTCAGAAGACTTTACCATACACAGCCTAATGCATCCCACGAGGACGAAAGCAGTGAGCAGGCACTAAACCCTGTTTGAGAAACCACTGAGGCTAACAAGGTGGAGATGCTTTGTTCTGGTGGTCGAGTAATAACAGCAAATTTCCTGCTACAACTTGATCTCAGAATAGTAAAATTTGGGGTGTATTGAGTCAGGCGAGACAATTATTACATAACCACAGGGTTCACACTTTCCTGCAGCATGCAGGCCTTCGGGGCCTTCCCATAATTTGCTCCCCAGTGTCAGTAAAGATAAAATCACACAGTATCGCTCTGCATGCTCATTGCATGCTGCCTGCTGCTGAATACCAGTTAACGTTACTGAGGAGTCTGCAGAAACAGAGCTTCCTGATGTACTGTACATCATCAGCGGCCGGTTTGCTGACAGCTTACATCGTGCATGTTGACAATAAGAGGGAGGGCTGCTCGTTTTCAGGCTCATCACAGCGTGCGGGACAGAAACTGCATCTGGCTGACGTAGAGCTGATTCACAGAGGAAAATTAGAGCTTATTTACATTAAATGACGCTCCCTCTGTTTATCTCTTCTAGATTTACTCCATCAGAGGAGCATGCAGCATGCTGTCACAATTAGTTCACAACTTGTTTGTACCATTTATTATTAATTAGAAAAAAAAAAAACCTGATTTAAATAGATCTCACTCGTACAAATCCATGTTTCCCTTTGACAGATTTGCTCATTTTCGCCACTTTGCATGCACTAGTACAATAAAATGCAATATTTAAGCCTCCGAACGTGGCAGGATTCTTATGTAGGTCTGACTGTGCTGCTCGTCGGCTCGTCTGTGACGTTTCAGGGGATGAAAGAAACTCCTCTGCACACAAACTCACGGGACTCCGAAAGCCACAGTCTTTACTGACAGTTCAAAAGATCACACACAAAAGATGAGGCAAACAGTTTCAGTCGTAAGCAAAAAAAACATCCAGAGAGCAAGAAAGGAGGCAGAGGAACAAACCAGGAGAGATGCTGCGATGACACAAGAAAAACAAAAATAATGTGAGCTACGAAAAACCGAGGAGCATGAAAATGAGCTGGACGATGAAGCAAGTTTAAAATATCCAGGCTTTGTTTCTGTTAGCTGGTTTTCTTCACCAGACTCTGAGCACGCTCCATAAAAAGATTTGTCGCATCATGTGACTCTTCCTCTGCACAGAATGGACCAATGGCGCGCCGCCTCCTTCAGTCAGGGTGGAATTAATTAATAAGGGAGCGATGTGAAGAATATGCATAATGTATTACAGCCAAGAGCACTTTTAATACTAATAGGAATATATTTATTTTATTTAAGTTAGTGACTCATGATGTTTGCCGGTTTGCGTCCCAGTGGGGACACCCGGGATCTTTCTGCGTGGAGTCTCCATGTTCTCCCCGTGCAGCGTGGGTTCTCTCCGGGTTCTCCAGCTTCCTCCCAAAACATGTTGAGGTTAATTGGTGATTCTAAATTGTCCGTAGGTGTGAATGTGAGTGTGCTTGGTTGTCTGTCCCTAAGTGTAGCCCTGTGATAGACTGGTTACCTGTCCAGGTGAACCTGCCTTCACCCTGAGTCAGCTGGGATAGACTCCAGCCCCCCACGACCCTAATGAGGATTAAGCCGTGTGTAGATAATGGATGGATGGACTTCATGATGCAGACACGTATTTCTAACTCACAGCTGCACATTAGAGCTCTGAAGCTTTAAACGTGATATTCCATCAATATTCTCTGATAAATACCAACAGACTGATCATTTTTCTGATCTGTGTTTTGGTACCAGCGGTTTAAACTGAACCGAAGTCAGAGGCAAACATCTGAACACATTTCTGCACCGCCGACTGCGTGCACGTAGGTTTCCGTGGCAACGCGACGCATCCAGTTACCCCGCCGTAGCTTCGTTCAGTCGGATTGCTAATTTACAGCTCGACGGTTTTTTGCAGATGAAACCTCGGCGGAGAAGCTGCAGCTTTCAGACAGCAGAAGAACCGGTGGAAAGTGAACGCTTTGTTTTTTTACAGAAGAGCAGGTTAGCGGTGCAGCATCCGTTACCGTGGCGATGCAGCAGGTTAGGAGGGCCAACTTTAGGCTCAACGCACCCGCCGACCCTTTGCTCTTGCATCACAACGCAGACTTTATTTCTACAGTAAAAAACAACAAACGGTTAAATTCCCAAGACGCTGAAATCACAGTCGAGCAAACAAACAAAAACACAAACATCACCTTTGTCTCTGGGGATGTTCGGCGTAGCGCCACGGAAACGTAGCATTCTGTGCTATTTCTGGCTGCTTGTTATTGACCAAACTTCTTTTGAGAGATTCACTGAAAGAAGAAAAAACCAGAGATTTGCATGTGGCGCCACGATTTCACTCTTGAAAAGCAACAACACAGCAGCATTTTATTAAAGTTATTGTTGAGGACCATACCTATTCTGTCTGCGATAATGGAACATGGATGCAGATATACGATGCTGTCACTTTGTTTGATAAGCGAAACCGGTCCTATACAATGTGATGAAGAAATTAATACTCGCTGATGGAAAGACCCTCAAACAAGCAAACATATTCGGTAATGGCATAAATGTTTTTTTTCTTCTTTCCCGCCCCACGTGGGTCTCTTTGTAACGGTCCAGGCCCATTTTAATTTCCTGTCAATCACCACATTATTAATAAAAAATCTAAATTGCTTTTTCTATTTGTATCCTCAAACCTTTGTGAGCACACTGAGGTTTATCTCCAAAGTTCTGTAGCTGCATTAATAGTCAAAATAACTCTGAATGAATGAGGATTCTCTCTTTTTTTTTTAAAGTCAAAGGCTCCTGGTGGACACAATCATTTTCTAATCTGGGACATCCTGCAGACACGCTGGAAAAAGGCCACAGATCATAAAACATTTCATGTACAATATTATTTTATCGTGCTAATAATCACTATAATCTCCACATTCGGCGTCGGGGAGATTATGTTCTTACCAAATCTTGCCAACAAAGACTTTGGACTTTTTTTGTGAAAAGTCAGTGTTTTCATAAAGTGGGCTGAAGCTGCTGAAAGAGTGTCCGGCGAGCTGCAGGAGGCAAAATCTTCTCCACTCAGGCAAGCTGGATATTTGTCGCCATTCTGAATGAATAATTTAATCCTCAAAGTGTACTTCAAAGCTGCTCACCAGGTGGTGAGTCTCCCAACAGCTGCCTCGCAGCCCAGCAGACAGTCAAAGATCGAGCGAAATGATTTTCTCCAAATGTTCGACAAAACTGCGCGCCGATGATAACATTGTGTTGGAGTACAATCATACCTGCCAGCACACACATTCCTTCCCTCGGTCCTTTTCCAGCTCCTGTTCAAGGGGACTCCAGCGAAACAGTGGTTACTCTGATGAAAGGGAAGGCTTAAATTGAAGGGGATGGTACCCACCTAGAAGATGATTCCACCTCTATTTGGCAACAAGCTGCTTCGTGGCTTCTCCAGATCAACGGCACCATTGTGTCGATCCAACCCCCGATCTTTTTCTGATGCCGTTAACTGAGCGCGAGGACGCTTGATACGACTCCAAGCGAGACGTTGGCAGCGTTTATCTGGACATCGTTTTTTTGGAATTGCGCAGAGAAGAGGAGCCGCGTCGGTTTGGTTTCCATTTTTAAATGTCAGCCGCTGAGAGAAAAAAATCTTCACTTTAAAAACACAATCCGCAACGGAAGCCTCTCAGCTCTGTGACTGGTCATTACTGGCAGCGCGGCGGGACAAACGGGCCAGAAAGAAAAAAAAACTGCTGAATGTTGATGATCTCCCTGACACAGCCAAAAAACTCCAAATCCTACAGGGGAGAATAATTTGTTCTGAGGAGGCGTGTTTGAAAGAAAGAAAAAAAAAAAATAGGGCTTTCTTTGTTTTGACAGATTGTAGCTTCCACTCAAACTTTCGGCGAGGCGGTACACAGAAAGCAGCTAAATATAAACCTCATTATGCCTCCATGCCGTCGTAGCTTCATTGACACTTGAGGCATAAAGAAATGGCAGAGGTGCCGAGATGGAGGTTGCAAGTGGAACAAAAATATGTCAGGTGGAAACATGAATGAATGTGACGGTATCAAGAGTGCGCTGTAAATCAAACCCTAACCTGTATTCCCGCCAGACGACAGCCTGCCAGCTTCCTCCTCCTGCACAAACACAATGCGGCAAATTTGCGGAAATTTTAAATTGCTTTACGGCCGCTGATAATTTATTTGTTCTCGTGGCTCGATATTTGTATAGGACTGTGTGCTATTTTTTAAAATTTGTGTATAAAATATGGCATGTGTTTAATGCATTAAACACTAAGTGCACTTGACATCGGATAGCTGCAGAAATGGGATTTGGACATGGAGGCAAAAAAAAATGAGTAAGGGTGATGTGTAGAAGTAAATTCATGATGCATCGAGCCATCTTTCATTCCCATTGACTTATTAAACAGAGTTACTGTGGGAGGCAAATGATGGAGCTCCCCTGGAACTCACTACATCTTCCCACTTAACAGGGAGGCAGGAGCATGCCAAAGCCTGCAGGCTGACAACACTCACCAAACAAATCATGGCAACACATCCACAGGCAGTCCAGAGTTAATTGTTGTATTAACCCCCAGGCAAGGGTCCCCCCTCAACAATTCAATAAGCAGAGACGCATTCCTACACATCCTAACAGAAACCTAAGGATTTGACAGCCCGCGGAGCACGCCGGTGCCAAGCTGGGAAGCCTGTCGGTGTTATGGGTCAGTGTGTTAATTGTTTTCACTTTCAGGACGGTTATCTTTTATGGCTTCTTCTGCTGCACTCATCACGCCGCAGTTATTTATTTATTTTGGGGCAAAGGGAAAAGAATTGAAGGCAAATGACTGTCACTAGTCATTATGCACATTTCAGCGAGAGGAGCTCTTTTCTTTTCTTTCTCCTGGAATAATGATGAACCTGGAATTACCGGGTCTCCATCTGTGAGTAATTTTGAGATATTTAGCCGCACAGTTTATTTTTTTTTTTTTTGGGTATTGTTTCGCTCAAAATTTCAATAAAACATGCCGTCAAGCTTCGGCGTATTATTAAGAAACCAGATAAGCAGGAGAAACCTTTTTAAATCAAAAAGGCTGCACAGTCTATACTGTTGCTTGAAGCCGCGGCGAGGAGCATGACTCGAGAGTTTAGGAAAGAAATCTGCCGGGTCACGGGTGAAGGACGCTGTCGGGAAGCGGACGCCATTATTTTGGCTTACGATAATCTCCAGATCAGCTTAACTTGGGCTCAAATTAATCTAAAGCATTATGCGATCTGCAAGTCACATCTCCCTGCCAGCAGCATGCTAAGCTATCCGATGTCTTCCCGTCCGTTCGCATACGCAGACACATGTTCGGATGCAGCCATTGCTAATTAGCTGAAACGTTATTTGTCCGCGTAGCCTTGGTGGAGCGCTGACTACAAATTAAGCCGACTGCTTCCATTCAGAATTAATTCAGACTGATCTCACAGCCACACTTCTTTTTATTTTTTTATTTTTTACCCCCCATTCTGACAAAAAAAAAGAAAGAAGCAGTTGATATTTGCATTCAATATCATGCCTCAGGACAGCACTTCCTAGCAAAAACCATTCATTATGTGAAAACTCCCAGATTTTAAAACCCGGAGATAAAACATCCAATTAGCAATGTATGGTAATGTTGACATTTTACTCCTGCATTAAGTAATGTTATTCTGCAGTTCTGGCAACGTGGCTGTCTTCTAAACTCTGTCTTGGCTCCGTGTCTATATAATACCTTAATTATCCATAGATAAAAAACTGAGAGTCGCCGCACAACGTCAGCGCCGTTGCACACAATGCGAGCAACATAATTGATATTTGAGTCTTGCATCATTAACATGACAGGATGCAATTAAATTTTTTAGGAACCAGAAAAGCGCTTCATAATGGGCTTAAGGTCAGCGTTGTCGGCGTCTCTTGCAACCAAATGAGAGGATTCTGTAAACATGCTGTAGTGCGAGGGGAGAGAGTGTGATAGGGAGAATCAGCAGACCAAAGATAACATTTGCTTCTATATGTGGAAAAATAAGCATCTGAATATGGAGAAGTGCAGCCTGGTTATAGGCGGGAGGTAGACGCTTTGGACTACAAAACAGTCCGCCTCCATTGCTATTCCCCGCGTGTATCAGTTAAAAGCATCTTTTTTTATTGTGCTGCTGACAGACAGCAGTAAAATCCCTCTTAGAAGGCTCTGCAGCATCTTCCAACATCGTTTCATTTTTCTGAAATGCAGACATGCAGCATTTGTAATTTGATTTCTGGTAATCTGACATTCACATAACCTGCTGCTGTGTGAGCAAGTAGATGTGATGCATGTGAAGCTTTTTACCTGCTGACATGCACCAATGTTCATGATGTGTTAATTATTTGTTTTGAACTATTGTTTTTGCTCTTTGCAGCTTTTCTGCTAAATCTGCTCAAACGTTTCCTTTCTTGAAATGCAAACATGCAGAACTTCTCGTTTCATGTTTGTTAATCTGACACATGCATCATTAAAACTACCTGTGATATAAATGATTAACTTTGCTTCTCAACATGTTTTTGATCTGACATTTCTGCATGATAACCTTTTTCCCAAATCTGTGCATAGTCTCAAAATACAAACATAGAATTTGTCATTTTCTGTTTGTTAGTCTGACCTATACATAACCCAAACCCCTTCTGTTTGTGCAAATGTATTCTAACATAAATGAAACCCTTTGCCTTTGACATGCACCAATGCAAAGTTCAACTTGTGGTAATGATTTAATTATAACTAATATCGTTGCTCTGCTGACATATTTGGACCAAAACCTTTCTGCATTTGGTAAATCTGCTCATAGTTTTCATTTTTTTAAATGCAAACATGCAGCATTTTTGCATTGTAGGTTTGTTCATTTGACAAAACCCAAACCACTTGTGTGCACAATTAAATGTCATATAAATGAAGCACTTTGACATCCACCAATGCAAGGTTCAACTTGTTAATTATTTCATCATATTTTGTTCTGCTGATGTATTTAATTGATAAACTTTCTGCATAAATTTTGATTTTTAAAATGCAAACATGCACTGTTTGCTATTTTATGTTTGGTATATGTCAGGCTACTTGTGGCCATGCAATTAAAAGGAATTCTAAAGAAATATAAACTTTACATATCGACCTGCACCAATGCAATGCCCAGATTGTGTTAATTATTTCATTTTAAACTAATATTTTTGTTCTGCTGACATATTTGGATGGTAACATTTCTGCATAATTTTCATTTTTTTAATGCAAACATGCAGAATATGTTATTTTATTGTTTCTTAATCCAACATACACATTATCCAGACGACTTGTGCAGCTGAAACACACCAACATGCACCAATGCAACGCTCAGCTTGTGCTAATTAACCTAAATATTATAATATTTCTCACCCGCAAAGCACATTATTTTCATTTATCAAATGCAAACATGCAGTATTTGCTGTTGTATGTTTGTTAATTTGGCAAATATATAAATAACCCAAACTACTTGTGCACATGCAAATTAATGTAATTAAAACGAAACACATGCACCGATGCAACGCTCAGCTTGTGGTAATTATTTCATTTTAAATAATACTTTTGGACATATTTGGATGAGAACCTTTCTGCATTCATAAGTTCTGCTCCCAGTTTACATTTTTTAAATGCACAGATGCAGCGTTTGTTATTTTATATTTGTAAATTTGACATAACCCAAGTGATTTGTGCCACACGCTGACGAGCACCAATGTAGTGTCCAAATTGTGTTCATTATTTCATTTTAAACATTTTTATTTGCTCTGCTGACATATTTGAATGATAACCCTTTTGCACAATTTTCATTTTTTCAATGCAAACATGCAGAATTTGTCTTTTTGTGTTTCTTAACGTGGTGTATACATGATCCAGACGACTTGTGCAACTGAAACTTTACCCACCAACATGCACCAACGTTCAGCTCATTAACTTAAATCTTGTTTCTCTGCTGACGTGTTCGAATGAATACTTTCCTGCATGTTTTTCAAATGCAAACACGCAGCATTTGTCATTTTATGTTTGCTAATTTGACACATGCATGTTAATTATTTTATTTCAGCTAACATTGTCGCTCTGCTGACATATTTGCATGATAACACAATAAGTATTGCTTCCGATTTTAATTTTTTTTAATGCAAAGATGCAGAATTTTGTCATTGTATATTTGTAACTTTGACACGCAGCCATTCGTGCCTCTCAGACTTTACACGCGGCACTAATGTCCAACTAGGTTTATTTATTTAATTTAACATCTTTACCCTGGTAACGCATTTGCACAGATGACCTTTCTGTAATTCTGCTCCTAATGTTTTTTATTGTTGTGCTTAATGAAGAGCTGTGAAAATCCTTCTGATGCGTTTCATTCAAGTCGTGCCAGAAGGTTAAAACAAACATTATAAAGTTCTTGTTATTAATTGCTCGGGCACCTTCAGCCTCCAGCTCGCCTTTTTTTTTATTTTTTATTTTATTCCCCCCTCTCCTCCCATTTAAATGATCAAATATCAAGAGAGCACATGTGTGCCGTGTCAAGTCGAACTTTAGAACTCCATTCAGGCTGCTCAATTCTCATGAAGGCAGACAATTTTTCCAGGTGCTGTTTTTTTTTTTTTTCTTCTTCCCCTCCTTTATCCCTTTTTTCCTCCCTTTGCTATTGAGAACCTCTTCCCCTCTTATAGACATGATCTGACAGGAAATCTTTGAGAGGCAGCGCTGTGCTAACTGCCCAGAGATTTCAACTGTCTGTTCTTGCTGGAGGAGAAGCTGAACGCTGGCCTCCTATTAGTCTAAACACATGGAGCCCCCCAATCCCCTGTCTGCCTGCCTGCCTGCCTGCCTGCCTGCCTTCCTGCCTCCCTCTCTCTTCCTCGCTCTCTCTCTCTATCACTTCTTTTTCTCACCACTCATCCCAGGCCTGGTGAGGGGGCTGACAGCTCTCAGCGTCCCAGCCTGTCAAAAAGGGCCTGTTATTCAGCACCCTCCCTCTGGGACAGGGAGGAAAACACACACACACACACTATCACAATCACACACACACACACACTCGCACTACACGCTCGCACAAAAGGCCTCGTACACAACACACGCCCACGCGCACAATCTCTCTCTCTCTTTTTTTTTTTTCCCCGACACACAAATATTGTCTCTCTGCACCGCGAAACACTTGCACACGCCGAAACTTTCGACTGCTCTTAGAGGGATGTTCTGCTTGTTGTCAGCGTTTCTCAAAAAAAAAAAAATATGCTGACATTTTGCATGCGCTAATCAGGATCAAATGTATTATCCATACAGACACTAATTTACTGAGCTTTCGCCTCTCCACACAGTAGCGCTGACACGAATTCTTTCCTCTTTTTTTTTTTTTTTTTAACGGTAGCCCTCTTGTCAATCCACGTGATTGGCTGAAATTTACCAATCATTAGCTACAATTTAATAATGTCTGGTGAATCGGAAGAGCTGACAGGTGTCCAATCAGGAGTTTGAAATGATTCCTTAGAGATTTTGAATGCTAGCTTGCAAATGAACCTGCAGGTGCCTCCACAGCTGTATTCCCAAGTCCATCACAATACTATGTGCATACTAAGGAGCAGAAATTGCACATTGCTCAGCCTGCTGTCTTTTCTCAGTTCTGAATAGCAGAGATGTGAAATGGATATGAATATTTTTGTGGGGGGAAGAAAAAAAAAAAACTGAAACCAGCAAAAAAAAAAGAAGCAACAAAGGTCCAAAAAAAAAAAAAGATTCTTTAAACATCACATTCAAAGAGGCGCTGTTGTTGGTAAATGTTAATTTTCCGGAGGAATCAGTTAGCGAGATTAATTGGGAATGTTTGTGTGCGATTACCAAAAAAGCAGTCATCAAACATGTTTGTCAGAAAGAGTTTCATCCTTATTACAAATAGCACGATAGTGATCCCAAATCACACTAATTATTTAGAGCATTTGAAGATCGCTTTTCACTCTCGCAGGTCTATTAAAAAACTCCACTTTTTTTTCTTCTTATTCTTCTTGCCAGCAGAGCAAATTATTATTTTTAAATATGAATAAACAGAAACGATAATGACGGATTTCCATTAATGTCTGTAAAGTGAGAACACAAAGTGATTTAGTGAAGAAAATTAATGTAGTTTTGATAATTCTGGGTCAAACTGATGGATTTTAATTTCTCCTCCTGATTTTTTAAATATTTTTTTGTAAGTTGCACCTTTCTCCTTCCTGTATTTGCATCTGTCAACATTTGCATTCATTTAATCACATTTAAGCGAGCTGCTGCTGTGTAACATCTAGTTTTTTTCTTCCGTCCTCCTTTTTATAATTCAACCCCGCAGCCCAGCAGTTGCTGTGGGGTAATCCCTGTTCAACTCCAAGAAACAAGTAATGATTGCAGCTGATCGCATGTGGTGTCACTGGAGAGCTGCAGAGCTCTGAGCTCCACAAGCCTTAAAAAACCATCACAGAACAGGCTCTATTTATTACTTGATTAGCCATACGAAAGTCTTTCCAGTCAGGATGTTGGAAATAACAGCAAACGTCTCGCGTGAAGCTTATCAAAGTGACGAGGGGAGGAAAAAAATAAAACTTTTTTTTTTTTTTTCTGAAATGCCAGCTAAGCTCGAACACAGTTTCCTCCCTCGCGACCCCTTCGGTGACTAATTTCCCTCAAATCTGAGTAATCACGGCGTTAGTGCCCTTTTTAAAACTACTTCTCTGTCTGCTAAATAAGGAGCTCTCTTAATTTCTCTTTTCGACGCCGGCTTAATTGCGTTAAGAATTAATGGTGCGTTTTCACGGCCGGGCTCACCACCAGACACCGGTTACTCGGCTCTTCCTGCTGGGCCCGGTGCCACGCGGGCGGCGGGCCCGACGAGTGCCTGTCGAGCGCCAGCCCCGGTCTCACTCCCGCTCGGGGGTGAGAAACTTTGCGCGATACATATGCATGACTATCCCTCATATCTCCCCAAAGGCAGCTATATCTCACCATTAGTCGCTCTCAAAAGTCTTCTGCGGCACACGGTATTGACTTCTGGAATAATTTCAGGCAATCCCAGACGTGATTTATGATGATGCACATTATCGATCACTTAAGGAGATATTTAGGTATTCAGAATAAAAAGTTATGTTCTCATTATGATGATGGCGTGAGGCGCCAGGCCAAGGGGAGCGAGAGGGGGGGGAAGTCACTGTACACTTTACCGGAGAGGTAATTAGCACGTCTGAGTAACAGCGGCGCTCCTCCTCTCTGCTCCCCTGCTGCTCGCACTGGGCTGACTCGCCTTAGTGTTAGCACAAATTGTTACTGTCGCCCCACAGGTGGGAAACTAGCTCTCATCACCTCATCACCCCAGAGCATGTGAGACACTGCAACATATATTAAACCACTATCCTCGCAGCATGCAGCTAGTGTCTTCATGAGATATTTTACTCTTTATGGAGCCCATGGGGGACACACAAATCCAATACAGCTTCCTTTTAGAGGGGCACAGGCGAAGACATGCATACAAACAACTGGGATTTAGAGTGGTTCCTCTGCCAGAGGCAAGAAAAGTGACAAGCCATTGGAGTGCTTTGGGCAAATGCATGAGCACTGGCAACGCTGTGGGCTGCGAGACAAAAGAAAAACCGAGGAATTTACTTAATGTGAGACGGTGCATGGTTGGAATCGAGCCGCGCAAATATATTCCGCTGCTTGTTCTTATTAATTTAAAGAGATTTAAAAAAAAAAAAACGAGTGTAATTGTAACAGCTGCGACTTCGGGAGATCGTTTTCAAAAGTCAGAAAGCGGTAAAAAACTTTTATTTTCGTACGTCTTCCTCCGCCGGGCCAGCTTGGCTCCAAACCAAAGATGCCATTACCCTCGTCGGGGCCTTGCTGATGAGAGACACAAGACTTTGTTCGTGGCGGGGGGAAAAAAAAGAAACATGCGCAACACTTTCTAAAGCTGTTAATGTTTTATCCCATAATTCACAGGCCCGGGACTTGGGAATATGTCTTTGTGGGAAAGCCTTGGCTGGACATGGTGGAACCAGCATCATTAGTGCCTGTCTCCCCGGGGTGGCATGTGTGGAAATTACTGCCCCAATCAATAAGCAAAGTCCAAGTGTTGAAATATTTATCCAGACAGAGCTTCATCCTTGCGGTGGACTGTCTGAGCACTCTTCCTGCACCTTAAAGGGTTATTCAGAAAGCCATATATGGGCAAGAGTACACCTTGAAATCAATGGGGTGCCACTCACTGGCTGAGTGCTGAGTGCTACAGGAGTCCATTAATTTACTGTCGATACGCCAGGCGGAAACCGTGGAGGAAGCGGAACTCCCCTTAAGGTGTACTCAAAATAGTGTTGTCACAATACTGGCCCTTTCTAACTTTGAAACAATACCTCAAAGCGCATAAATATTTGATTTTGTGCCAAAGTATTTTGAAGTGGAGCAAAAAAAAAAAAGCTGCACATGTGTCGGAGCAGGAAAAGTCCTCTCGAACGAGGAGTTTCCTGTTAAGCTTCTGCAGCTCCGATGCAAATATGTAGAATTTTTTTATTTCAAACATTGAACCAAAAAAAAAAAAGACACTTGTTTGGTTTTGCATTGTTAATATTTTTAGTTAATTTGTCTTTTAAGGAGCTCAGTCGGTGCGTGTTTGCATCCTAAACATTGCAGATTAATTCTGTACGGGCCAACACATATACAGCAGACATCATAGTGTGATTCTCTCTGCAAGACTTCCTTTGAACTCCAACACTTAGCTTGTTATCTCACTTTATCTTCCCACAGAGCATGTTACGGACGATTAAAAGCTCTATGTGATACTTGGGCTAACATCTCATTATAAGAGAGAGCCCATTTGTATTGCTTACCTCCATAGTTAGAGTCCACAAAGGATGACAGCTGACTTCCCCTCCTCAGCTTGAAGTACTCTTCTGAAACATACGCTCATTATGGAACCATAAAAAATTGCTCTCATTTGTTAATATAACATTTTCAGGACCCAGCGCTGGGCTCAGGACATCGTCTGGCTGCAAAATAATGTGGCCCTTTGAGATGTGCGAGTGTGAAATGATTCAAGTCGCCTCCCCTTGGTTTTTTTTTTTTCCGGTTTCCGTTTGTGTACCATCGCTTACTCGGAATGCCAATTTGTCTCCATTATTTCGGCGAAGATAATTGGTCAGATGATGTCTCCACAATTCTCAGATGCATCTGATCCGTCTCAGGCCCTTGACCTTCATCACTCCCCTCCAAAAGAAATTCTACAAAACACCATTTTGCCCCGTAGGAAAACAAGCAGCACTGATTATTATCATCTAATAGTCTATCCTGATATCAGGGTTGCGTATAAACAGCACTCCGGGCACATTTCGGTGTCATGTCCGCGCATTTTTAAGCGTTCCGTGTGTCATTTTTATGACGTTAGATAACACGTGAAATGATTCCAGTTTAGGGTAAAAGGTCATTTATGGCGACTACTTGGCATGTGGTGGAATGCTAACTGCAAAAAAAACAGCTTTTAATGATGAGGAAACTTGGAATGAGCAGCACACCTACAGTGTCGTTCCCCCGGTGATAACCCGGTCGTGCCGATAAGCTAAAGGGGAGGCGGAAGACGCTGCTGGCGGTCATAAATCTCAACACAGGTATCGGCGTTGACAACCATCGAGGGGATGCAAAACGCTGATGACAACGCTGGAGTGTAAATATCACTGTCACGGCGAGATCAGACGACTCCTTGTCTTCGTCGATAATCACGTTGTACTTCTCATTAACTGAAAGGTCTTCATTAGCCGTAGCGTTACAGTGGTCCAAGACACACTGTTTAATTAACATTATCAGCATTGTAATTGTCATTTGTTTGGCTTGTCGGTTTAGATTTTCCAGGTCGACGAGGAGCCCGTTTCCCTCCTCCGCCCTCCTCCCGAGATGCCTTTCGGATGCTGAGGGTTCACGGAGGATGAAATGCGCGGAAGGCCGCCGTGCTCAGCTGCTGCCCTGACCCTGGTCGCACGGGCGAATGAAGATGCGACAGGCATGTGGAAAAGATTTCCGAGCATGACGTCCTCCTATTAGGCTCCGTATCCTAAAGAGAAGCATGAAGGGAGGTAAAAAGAAAGAAAGAAAGAACGGGGGGAGGGTTTCTGTGGGCGGCCGGAGGAATGAAGAGAGATGGCATCTGCAACCAATTCTGTCCACAGCGTCTGACCTCCAACTATAAATCTGCTGCACATCAGCGACTGTATTTGCACACATGAAGGTACACATGAATGCATTAAGTGGACTGTTTCACAAGGTCTGTAAGTGTGTCATCCTGCAGAGTCTGTACATGCACGGAACATTTGTATGTGTGTGAGGTGTGTGTTTCTGTGATCTATTGTGTGTGTGTGTGTGTGTGTGGCCGGTCGCTGTGAGGTTGTGCGCGTCGTCTGTTCTACAATCAATCTGTCTTTCATGGTTTAGCGTGGATGCAGTCCAAGGCGCCCAGCTGCTTTAAATCAACACTCAATCATGGTTCACCTCATCATAGCTTAATTCTATCACATGGGCCTGATCCGAGCACCTCGGTGTGTCCCCGTCTGGTTCCACATGCCTCCGATATTAGAAACCTCAAACCTGCACGAGGCAATTCGACGCCGGCTGCAAAATGTCAAAATCGAACGCAATCTGCAAAGACACTTGGACAAATTTCACCTGACAACAATGGAAAAAGAAACTAAATGTGTGTGCGGGGGTTTGTTTTTTTATGCGTTTGAAGCGTTTTGCAATGAGCCTTTTCGCTAAATGTTGAATCAAACTCGTCAGTTCAGTGTCTGCCTCCATTGAATCGCATTCATTAAAAAAGCCAGACGCTCTTACAGATGTGGATAAAAATCGCATCTTTGTGAACGAACACGATTCTGCACATTTCAAATTTGGCAAGAATTTGTTGAAATGGTGTGACAGCCTCGGGAAGAAGAAAGCTGCAGATAAAAACAACAACAACAACAACAACAACAAAAAAAAAAAAAAACGAGGATCTTCTAAAGTGAGATTCAGAGGAGCTGTTTTTCTCAAAGATGAGACGCACTCGCAGCGTCTGACACATAATATGCCGAGGCCTTGAATATTGGAGCAAAATGGGCTGAAAGCATGCTTCTTGTAAAAGACGAGAAAATGAAAACAAAAGGCATCGCTCTGTGTCTCTGTTACCATGGTGTATCTCACTGTGCATTTGGGACTTCCTGCTGCAATATGAAGGGAAAAACCACAAAGTTTACTCTCTCTGTAATAAGCTGACAAAGAGAGTCGTCGTCGTCGCCGAGGTGGCGTTGGCTCCACCTGCTCCAGATGCCGAAGTACCAGCGTGAGAAAGTGAGAAATGGTGAGAATCTGCAGCAGAGTTATTCCCCCTTTCTTTTTTTTTTTTCCTCTCCTCGCATTCGATCAAAAATATTTGTGTTCGCCATCTCCTATTGTTGAAACAAATGAGAATTTCTACGCTGGCTCACTGCCTTCGAATTCCTAACGCTCCGAGAGATGCCTTTATCCCGCTCCTTGTTTTCTCAAGCGTTTTGGTTCATGAAAGGATCACAGCAAACTGTACAAAAATATATATATATATAAATTTAGAGAGACAGAGAAAGAGAGAGAGAGAGAGCGCCGTGAAAGCTCAGGCATTAGCCTAATGCTGCTCAATTGATTTCAAATAGTTTCCAGGGTATAAACCAAACCGTCCACGGTAATTTGAAGCGAATGTGCGTAAAGCCGGTCTCCTGTGTGCACTAGTTATGCTAAGTTGAATGCTCATTATTGGTTCATTAGTGATTTTCTGACCAATTCTTTCCTGCATCACTCCTTCTGACAATAATTATTATCTTAACACACACACACTCCGGTTTCTGCGTGACTTCGCGGTTCAGACGTCGCCAAATCCTGACCGGAGCCACACGATGTTGCATTCAGGGACACCTTTCTGCATAAAGACACCCAAATAGAAGTTTAAATTATAGATTAATAATTATTCAGATTAACAACCTGCTGAAGTTTAATACGTCGAGCTGTTCATGAAAGCATCTCGTACAGGTTGGAGAAGCGGTGGTAAACGTTTTTAAAATGTTTCAGTGATCCCGGGTTGCTTCGGTTTCCTCTCTGCTCCCCGGGTTAATTATGTGAATTATTTGTTACCGGCTGAATCTTCTGCAGCGCTTGAAATCCAACACCCACTTTTATGCCCGTTTCCCTCCAACGCTACACTCACACGTGCGTTTGATTATCCCTCCGGCTTCGGTTTAAACAAGTGAACAACTGGTCCATCCTTAAAAAAAACCTGCACGGCCTCATAACAAACCTCCGCCGCAGGACGAAGCAGCAGCCAAAGGTCAGAGCAACAACAAAAACTACAAAAACCATATTTTATTTATTCACTTGTCATGTTGCTGTGATGTTCAGTTAAAGCACTTACACACGACGAAAGCTGAAGTTCGGCATTAGGCCTAACACGGCGTACAGTACGGTGGAAGATAAAACGCCGGGTGTCTGAGCGCAGATTTAAACCATGTGAGATATTTTCCAAAGCCTTGATATGATCTTTCAAATTGAGGCCGATGTTATTGTTTTGTCTCTATCTGGTATTCATTGACTTTGCATGTCAATCAAACACACACACACGCTCTGCTCTTTCTTTAAAGTCTCACAATCGGGGCCGTATAATCAGCAGTTTGAATCACTCGCAGAACTTTAAAGCCAGTTTCACAAAACAAAGGCTATTCGCAGCCAGCGGTCTGTGCACTCACAATACGTACCAGATTACTCACTCCCCTTCAATGCAGACACAATATATTCGTTCTGCCTTCTCCCTCTGTGCTCTGTTCGGCAGATGCCCACACAGGGATAGGGAAAGCCATTGTATCTAATTGCAATGCTCGGGATTTTGATTACACTCCTGCCTTGAAAGCACAACACTGTAAAAGAACAATTGCTCGGAGAGCACCGAGCAGCAGGAGGTGCAATTTCAGCCCCTTCTTAATGAGAGAACATATCAAAAGGTAAAAGGGAGGAATTTATACTTTAATTCCATTTCTGAAGTAATAAAACGCGGCGCCCCCTAATTTATTAGTTTATTAAAGGTTGAAACTCATCCTCGGACTGTTTCTCTTGCCCTCCTCGTTGTGTTTCCAGGATCCCTCCGTCCGGCTCTGGTTGGCCGGCGTTTCTGGAATTATTAACCTCAAAGCGGACTTTTCCACCGGGGCTGAGTGATGTAATGGATTAATAAGATGACTATAATGTGCAATAGCTCCTCTGTCTCAGGGACGCTGTTTTCACATAAAAAGGAGACACTTCTTGCTCGTATATAAAAGTCCTCGCGTCGCACCGAGCCGCGGCTACAAACGTTAGCGGCTAAAAATCTTCATTAAGGGGGCGACGATTCATTAAAATGGACACCAGCCAAGCTAAAAAACGACACTTTGCATTGATTACAGACAGCTTGAGTTGAAGTTATGTACATTGAAAAGTGAAATAAGAAAAGGCGGTGATGTTACGAAACGAGTCTCTGCAAAACATGCAGCACATAACTTGAGATTCAAAGCATCCCATAAATGCATAATAGCGAGCGGTGTATGCAGAAAGCATCTGAGCGGAGTTCAATGCGACATAATTTATATATTTTTTTTGGTATTATTATATTTATCATTGTGCGACCCTGTGTAGGAGGGCTTATTGCAGGCATTAAATTGTCTCTGCTGACACACTCTTACATCTTTGATTCCACCTTCTCAATCAAGCAATTTTGCGTAGTTGACCTTGCTCGATACAAAAGGGAAGTGAAGTGCGGAGTGGGTTTACATCACACCGCAAAGAAAAACGCTCTCTTTTGGCTGAGTGCTAAGTGACAGATAACACTGGCCCTTTCTGTCACGGAAACCTTGTTTCAAAAAAAAAAAAAAAAAAACACTCCGGCAGTCAGAATAATGGCGCGTCTTTGCTTGTTGTTTTTTTGAATGGATTTCATTTCTCCTAAATGTACTGCATCCATAAAAAGGAAAGAAAGTCAAGAAAATACATGCAGTTTTTCCTACAAGTGCGGTTTAATAATTCTGTGTTTCACCCCGAGGAGCCGAAACAACTCCGACTGTGACACCATCGCTCTGCTTATGCTGCTAAAAAGAAATGCAGGTGTTCTGCGTTTTGCTGCATAATTTGTCATGTGCAGGTAAAGACGGCAGGTGATTTAAAACGCTGCATTTTCTCAGCACGTGTCTTAATAAGCATAATGTGATCACGTCTCGGCTGCATTTGTGGAATTAAAATACTGTATTCTTTGTTATTATTATATAATAATCTTAAATAATTCCCTTTAAACTAGCAATATAACAGATTTTTTTTAGAATTATTACACAACTCCAGTAGTTCTGAGAAAATTTTCCAGCAAAATAATTTTGATTTGATTTCATATACTGAGTTCAAATCAGTTTGTGTGACTGAGGATGTTTATAAAATGGCAAAGTAATTGTCATTCAAACCTTGTTGTTGATGCAGTTAAGCCACCACATTAAGAAATCTTTATTTAATTCCTTCTAATTTAGGAATTCATGGGAGATTTTTTCTAATACTGTACAAATGCATTTCTGACTTGTGTACAAAGAGCAGAACTTCTGTAATTACAGGATGTGCTGCCGGCTGCACCATCTGACCGACTGTCACCGCCGAACCTGTAATGAAAATGAAAGGTGCCTGCCTATGTGTTATTAGTGCATAATTCACGGCTCTCGTGCATCTCCGCTGAGAACCTAAGGAAGATCTCGCGTCTATACGACGGCGCCCGCGGCAGCCGGCGCGGGTAGTTAAGTTAAGTCATGTATTGTTGTGTGATTTATATTGTTTGCCTGCAGTCAACAGGCTGGGAAAACAACAAACTCCGAAAGTAAACAACGCTGATGCACCGGGGCACACTCGTCTTGATTAATGAAAGGAAGTCAGATCTCATGCAGATTAGTGCAGCGGAGGACAGCATCCTCTGTGAATATTAATTTCCCTGAAGAGGTGTTCTCGCCCTCTCCGCTCAAACACTGCTCAATATATTGGAGGAGGTCACCGGAGAAGGTCACAGACAAAGTTGTCTGGCAGCTAAATTAAAGTGCTTCATTAATGGACTAAAAAGGTAGTGAATCCAATCAGTGTTTAGCTGTTATTTCTTTTCCTTCATCTCCCATCTCGCCGTCTTAATGGATGCCATTATGTTTAAAGAGACCTCACGTTTTGAAATCAAATGAAGTATTTACTCCATCGTCCAGGAATTGTTTTAAAATTTTCTTTTTCCAGGTTTTTTCTTATTAAACTCATTTTGTGCTACACGTTTTTTTCTCCTCCGCTCCGTTTTTCTACTTTAAATTTCATAAAGTACGACCAACTACGAGCAAAACCTCAATGGTTTCCACTCGACAGTAGCCAATAATATGATTTCTCACAAAGAATTTTTTTTTTTTTACTCTCTGAATTTTCCGATTCACTCTGAAGGCCTGTTGAGTTAAACGTTTCTCTTCAAATGAATATGCAGTATTTATCCGCAGAACCTGGTGATGAAGCTCGGCTCTTTGTCCGGGCGACAATGCGCTCGGCTCTCGCGCTCGAACAATGCTAAAAGTGACCTTGACAGACGGAGATACAGTAGCGCGGCCCCGGCGCTGACTGATCTGAGGAGATAGCCAGATATAAGACTTATCCCGTCCTTTCACCTGTCACTGTTCGTGAGGGAAGGGAGGAAAAGAGACGAGTTCTGCTTCGGGGTATCGGTGACAGAGCGAGTGTGTCTGAGGAGATCGGTGAGGGAGATTAACAGCTCAGTCCATCTCTGTCACCGAGTACCGCTGAACCCTGACACAGCTTAGAGGTATTACCAGGTCACTGAAGTAAATGACATCGCAGCACCGACAGAAGAGGAGGAGGAGGGTCCACGCAGGCACCCCAAGGCATCGATCGCTGGGCCAAATTATGCAACAATGCTCGTCCTGTGTGCTCATTCCTTCTCCATCTTTTCTTATAAAAGGTGCAAAATCTCATTAAATCTCTCACAACACAACAGTTAAAAGTAAAGCGTACACAGACAGACAACAGAAGGTAACGCTGACTGTAAATAAAAAAAACTTTACTGCTGCTTTTCACTTCTGTTAGGATGCCAAACTGTCTCCTTGCAATGACAATAAATATGAATTTAATTTGAATGTTAAACCACCAAATATAACAAAAAAAAACTGATTGAACAGGACTGTGCAACACTCGCAAAACCATGAAATAACATTCAGAAAACCAAAAGGAAATTAACTAGAACACTCATAAAGGACTGAAAAGGCCACTAGAACTACTTATGCAAGCAACTCAAGGACAAACTAGAGCAGCCAAAATAAAATAAAAAAAGAATTAAAGCACAGATTGAATCAGACGAACAGAAATCAGACGCTTCACTTCCCCATGAAAGAATAAAACCAGTGATGCTGTACGAAGGGATCGATTGGGAGGCGAAATGATGCAATGATGCTTCAACACGTCCTGTATGCTTATTTCTTTTTTCTTTTATATTATCAACTGTACAAAAACCTCTCTTAGGTAGCAGAGATAATTCTTAACAGAAGACAGGAACTCACAATACCACCAAATAACATTCAGAAAACCAAACCGGTAGTTTTAAAAAGATTAAAAAGACACTTAAATATATATAAAAGCAACTCAAGGACAAACTGGAGCGAGCAAATTAAAAATAAAGACTGAGTCAAACTACCAGAAATTAAAGTATTTCTACTAAGGATGAACGATATATTGGTGACCACATCGGTATCGACCGATATTAGCGATTTTTCCGATATATCGGTATCGGTCCGAGGAGCAAATTCAGCCGATAATCGTCTGACATCAGCGCCTTCGACTCATGGTCCTGAACGTTAAATATGTTTAAATATGTTTTAATTTCGTTACGCGATAAAGAAGACGAAGATGTGGTCTAATTGGGCTTCTTCTGAGTAGTTCTCACACTTATGCTTATTTTCGGTGTGAACAAAAATTGAATATCGGTAATATCAGACATCTTAATATCGGTATCATCCAGACATTTTAATATCGTTCATCATTAATTTCTACTCGTGAGAGAATCTGTGCAGCTGATATGTGCAATCTTGTTATTTCCATGCAGAGCAACTAGTCCTGATGTAGAGTTTTTCTTTATTTGGCAAATTTCCCCACTGTGGGATCAATAAGTGCTGATTGTGTGTTTACATCAGTTAACCTCTTTCACTCTTAAGTCTGGTGTTTGTTTGTGATTTTCAAAATATACTGTAGTCCAGATTTGAAGTTGCACATATGCTCTGGTGTAATTTAAAGATCAATATCTCATTTAGGGGGAACCAGAGGATTCAGGGTGAGAAACAGGAGCCCTTTGTGTTGCTGCTGCTGCTGCTGCTGCTGCATTCACGGAGTCGGAGAGTATTTTGAGTTAAACTTTGACTGCAGTGGAAGTCGTATTATGTGGGTTTTGCGGTGCCAGCCTTGCTCAGCTGTCTGGTTAATACTATCATCAAACACTTTTTCTTCCAAAGATGGAACACACACCATGTCTGGTGTGAATCTCTTTGTCTGTTTTGACAGAATGTTGGAGAAGTAAAAGCTAACAAAACTAACAAGCAGGTTTCTCAACAAACGGCGCCCTGCATGTGTGTGTGTGTGTGTGTGTGTGTGTGTCTTTATTCCTAAGCAACAACAACACACCTGTGTTTGTGAACCTGTGTATTCATCCTCCCACAAGGCAATGTGCTCCGTTGGAGGTGTTTCTATACAGAAGAAAAAAAAAAGAAAAGCTCTTGCAGTATCAATAGCAGCTTCAATATCAGCTGCTATTAAGTTAGTTTTCCGACGGATCCTGCTCAGCACAATTTTGAATAGATTAAAAAGGAACTCGGAAGGTGCCCAATAAATCAAATGCAATGCAATGACTCAGGCCTCTGCGTGCCAGAAACCTGCGCGCAGGATATGAAAAAATCCTAATGCGCTCGCTGGAAGTTGGTGTAACTT